>NW_027196894.1:40000-74883 GCF_038502225.1 Cherax quadricarinatus | reverse complement strand
CAGAATGTAAATTATTTGCAAAATTTTGCCAGTATACTTTCTATTTCTTTGTTCAACACACACACACACACACACACACACACACACACACACACACACACACACACACACACACACACACACACACACACACACACACACACACACACACACACACACACACACACACACACACACACAATGAGGAGAATTAAATCAGGTGAGGATCAGGCAGGACTTCAAAAAGACCTGGACAGGCTGGACACCTGGTCCAGCAACTGGCTTCTGGAATTCAGCCCTGCCAAATAGAAAGCCATGAAGATCGGGGAAGGGCAAAGAAGACCGCAGACGGAGATTAGGCTAGGTGGCCAAAGACTGCAGACCTCACTCAAGAAGAAAGATCTTGGGGTGAGTATAACACCGAGCACGTCTCTGGAAGCACACATTGACCAGATAACTGCTGCAGCATATGGGCGCCTGGCAAACCTGATACCTTAACATAGAGGGCCTTCACCCGTGGCCCCAAAGCCAGGAGACCTAAACCCCCATGGCGAGCAAGGGTCATGACAACCTCCCGGCTTAACCAAGCCCTCCCGAAACCCCAAACATAACGTAAGACCCTTCTCTGCAGTAACCACCAATTCTGAGTTCACCCTTCGGCCCTCCCTCTCATCTGCCATGTACACGATACCACATATTCTAGGTTGCACCACCACTGACCACCCATACTTTTCGCCTAACCCTCCCCCACCCATGTACCCACCTCCAATAATTTCGATTTTGCTTTATTGACGCACATGCCAGACTCTGTCCCAAAAAACTCAACAATCCATCCCACGATCCGCAAATCCTCCTCCCCTTTGAACAAAATCGTGGTATCATCTACCACACGCGCTGCATGGTCACTGCTCCGCGTTCCACACCTCAAACCACCATCCACCAGCTCATAAAAGGGGGTTTTTACATACAAGCAAAAAGCAGCTGGGAGAGGGGGCACCCTTGCCTCAAACCCCGCTCCATACGAACCGGCTGCCCCAATTTACCGTTTACCTGTACGCGTATCATAGCCGAGACATACAAGGTATCAACCCATCTTACAATCTCCTCTCCAGAACTCTGCTTCAATAAAATAAGCCTCAATAAATCTCTATCAACACAGTCGTAAGCATTTTGCCAGTCAAGCCCGAGGACACCCCCCCCCATTGACATTCCTCCAAAAAAATTTTTAATAATTTATACCGGAGAAGGTGTTACTGGTCCATTGTTCCCAGCATTTTAGTTGCCTCTAACGACACTCACGGCTTGTGGATTAAAGTTTCTTTTCCATTTCTCCATAAAGATGAAAGGAAATAGATAATAACATGAACTATTAACAAAATGGAACAAAATTCAGATGGGTGTGTATACGTGAACATGTATACGCAGTGTGACATATACATGAACATGTATACGCAGTGTGACATATACATAAACATGTATATGCAGTGTGACATATACATGAACATGTATACGCAGTGTGACATATACATGAACATGTATACGCAGCGTGACATATACATAAACATGTATATGCAGTGTGACATATACATAAACATGTATACGCAGTGTGACATATACATAAACATGTATACGCAGTGTGACATATACATAAACATGTATACGCAGTGTGACATATACATAAACATGTATACGCAGTGTGACATATACATAAACATGTATATGCAGTGTGACATATACATAAACATGTGTACACAGTGTGACATATACATAAACATGTGTACACAGTGTGACTAGTGGAAGAAGCAAGACGTACCTGTTATCTTACGTTTTTAAGAGAATAAAAGAACAAACACAAACAATGTGTAAGCCAATTATATATATTATGCGTTGTGCGTGTGTACTCACCTAATTGTGGCTGCAAAGGTCGAGACTCAGCTCCTGGCCCCGCCTCTGATCGCTACTAGGTCCTCTCTCTCTCTCTCTGCTCACTGAGCTTTGTCATACCTCGTCTTAGAGCTATGTATGGTTCCTGCCTCCACTACATCACTTGCTGGGTTATTCCACTTCCTGACAACTCTATGACTGAAGAAATACTTCCTAACATTCCTGTGACTCATCTGTGTCTTCAGCTTCCAACTGTGACTCCTTCTTTCTGTGTTCCCTCTCTGGAACATCCTGTCTCTGTCCACCTTATCTATTCCACGCAGTATTTTGCATGTCGATATCATGTCTCCCCTGACCCTTCTGTCCTCCAGTGTCGTCAGGCCGATTTCCCTTAACCTTTCTTCGTAGGACATTCCCCTGAGCTCCGGAACTAACCTTGTTGCAAACCTTTACACTTTCTCTAATTTCTTGACGTGCTTGACCAGGTGTGGGTTCCAAACTAGTGCTGCATACTCCAGTATGGGCCTGATGTACACAGTGTACAGTGTCTTGAACGATTCCTTACTAAGGTATCGGAACGCTATTCTCAGGTTTGCCAGGCGCCCATATCCTGCAGCAGTTACCTGGTTGATATGTGCCTCCGGAGACATGCTCTGTGGTATGGCCACCCCAAGATCTTTCTCCTGGAAAGCGGTTAGCAGTCTTTGGCCACCTAGCCTATACTCTGTCAGCGGTCTTCTTTCCTCTTCCCCGATCTTCATGACTTTGCATTTGGCAGGGTTGAATTCAAGGAGCCAGTTTCTGGACCACGTGTCCAGCCTGTCCAGGTGTGCACATGTATGAATGTGCATACTTATGCATGCATGTATTATTATACACTTGCAGAGCTAGGTAAAAGTAGCAATATGCAGCAGTAGCAGCAGTAGCAGCAGCAGTAGAGTGGCAGCAGCAGCAGTAGAGTGGCAGCATCAGCAGTAGAGTGGCAGCATCAGCAGCAGAGTGGCAGCAGCAGAGTGGCAGCAGCAGCAGCAGCAGCAGAGTGGCAGCAGCAGCAGCAGCAGCAGAGTGGCAGCAGCAGCAGCAGCAGCAGCAGCAGCAGCAGCAGCAGCAGCAGCAGCAGCAGCAGCAGCAGCAGCAGCAGAACGGCAGCAGCAGCAGCAGCAGCAGCAGCAGTGGCAGCAGCAGCACCAGCAGCAGCAGCAGTAGAAGCAGCAGCAGGAGCAGCAGCAGCAGCAGCAGCAGCAGCAGCAGTGGCAGCAGCAGCACCAGCAGCAGCAGTAGCAGCAGCAGCAGTAGTAATAGCAGTAGTAGTAGGATGGTCCAGTAGGTTTGCTGCAGTGTTCCTACATTGTTCTTAATAAGACAGTAGGCCTACTGTCCCAAGTTTATGCATGATAAAACAAGAAAACCAACCAGTGTTGCTGTGGGACATAACACCTTCATTACCACAGTACCAGCTACAACAGTAGACTAACTCCCAGGTACCAGTTTACTGCCAGGTTACAGGTATCACTGGTATTATGAGATGTACCCAAAAGCTTCACTATTTCTTACCGACGTTGATCTAAAATTTGCTCATATAATTGAGTACGTAATTTCGAGACATAATTCACCTATAATCGTTGGTAGTTATTATCCTCACATTTATTGTAATTATTTGTGTATACAACAGGAGTTAAGGCACCATAAACCGCCTTACTAAATAATGAAATAAGCAAGATGTATATTGCTTGGTGTGTAATCCCCGTGTGTCATAACTCTCTCCCCGTGTGTCATAACTCTCTCCCCGTGTGTCATAACTCTCTCCCCGTGTGTCATAACTCTCTCCCCGTGTGTCGTAACTCTCTCCCCGTGTGTCATAACTCTCTCCCCGTGTGTCATAACTCTCTCCCCGTGTGTCGTAACTCTCACCCCGTGTGTCATAACTCTCTCCCCGTGTGTCATAACTCTCTCCCCGTGTGTCATAACTCTCTCCCCGTGTGTCATAACTCTCTCCCCGTGTGTCATAACTCTCTCCCCGTGTGTCATAACTCTCTCCCCGTGTGACATAACTCTCTCCCCGTGTGTCATAACTCTCTCCCCGTGTGTCATAACTCTCTCCCCGTGTGTCATAACTCTCTCCCCGTGTGTCATAACTCTCTCCCCGTGTGTCATAACTCTCTCCCGGTGTGTCATAACTCTCTCCCCGTGTGTCATAACTCTCTCCCCGTGTGTCATAACTCTCTCCCCGTGTGTCATAACTCTCTCCCCGTGTGTCATAACTCTCTCCCCGTGTGTCGTAACTCTCTCCCCGTGTGTCATAACTCTCTCCCCGTGTGTCATAACTCTCTCCCCGTGTGTCATAACTCTCTCCCCGTGTGTCATAACTCTCTCCCCGTGTGTCATAACTCTCTCCCCGTGTGTCATAACTCTCTCCCCGTGTGTCATAACTCTCTCCCCGTGTGTCGTAACTCTCTCCCCGTGTGTCATAACTCTCTCCCCGTGTGTCATAACTCTCTCCCCGTGTGTCATAAGTCTCACCCCGTGTGTAATAACTCTCTCCCCGTGTGTCATAACTCTCACCACGTGTGTCATAACTCTCTCCCCGTGTGTCGTAACTCTCACCCCGTGTGTCATAACTCTCTCCCCGTGTGTCATAACTCTCTCCCCGTGTGTCATAACTCTCTCCCGGTGTGTCATAACTCTCTCCCCGTGTGTCATAACTCTCTCCCCGTGTGTCATAACTCTCTCCCCGTGTGTCGTAACTCTCACCCCGTGTGTCATAACTCTTTCCCCGTGTGTCATAACTCTCTCCCCGTGTGTCATAACTCTCTCCCCCGTGTGTCATAACTCTCTCCCCGTGTGTCATAACTCTCTCCCCGTGTGTCGTAACTCTCACCCCGTGTGTCATAACTCTCTCCCCGTGTGTCATAACTCTCTCCCCGTGTGTCATAACTCTCTCCCCGTGTGTCATAACACTCACCCCGTGTGTCATAACTCTCTCCCCGTGTGTCATAACTCTCTCCCCGTGTGTCATAACTCTCTCCCCGTGTGTCGTAACTCTCTCCCCGTGTGTCATAACTCTCTCCCCGTGTGTCGTAACTCTCACCCCGTGTGTCATAACTCTCACCCCGTGTGTCATAACTCTCTCCCCGTGTGTCATAACTCTCTCCCCGTGTGTCATAACTCTCTCCCCGTGTGTCATAACACTCACCCCGTGTGTCATAACTCTCTCCCCGTGTGTCATAACTCTCTCCCCGTGTGTCATAACTCTCTCCCCGTGTGTCGTAACTCTCACCCCGTGTGTCATAACTCTCTCCCCGTGTATCATAACTCTCTCCCCGTGTGTCATAACTCTCTCCCCGTGTGTCATAACTCTCTCCCCGTGTGTCATAACTCTCACCCCGTGTATCATAACTCTCTCCCCGTGTGTCATAACTCTCTCCCCGTGTGTCGTAACTCTCACCCCGTGTGTCATAACTCTCTCCCCGTGTGTCATAACTCTCTCCCCGTGTGTCATAACTCTCTCCCCGTGTGTCATAACTCTCTTCCCGTGTGTCATAACTCTCTCCCCGTGTGTCATAACTCTCTCCCCGTGTGTCATAACTCTCTCCCCGTGTGTCATAACTCTCTCCCCGTGTGTCATAACTCTCACCCCGTGTGTCGTAACTCTCACCCCGTGTGTCATAACTCTCTCCCCGTGTGTCATAACTCTCTCCCCGTGTGTCATAACTCTCTCCCCGTGTGTCATAACACTCACCCCGTGTGTCATAACTCTCTCCCCGTGTGTCATAACTCTCTCCCCGTGTGTCGTAACTCTCTCCCCGTGTGTCATAACTCTCACCCCGTGTGCCATAACTCTCACTCCGTGTGTCACAACTCTCTCCACGTATGACATAACTCTCTTTGGGAGTGTCATAGCTCTCTCTTGGTGTGTCATAACTCTCGTGTGTCATAACCTTCACCCCGTGTGTCATAACTCTTTCCCCATGTGTCATAACTCTCTCCCCGTGTGTCATAACTCTCTCCCCGTGTGTCATAACTCTCTCCCCGTGTGTCATAACTCTCACCCCGTGTGTCGTAACTCTCACACCGTGTGTCATAACTCTCTCCCCGTGTGTCATAACTCTCTCCCCGTGTGTCGTAACTCTCACCCCGTGTGTCATAACTCTCTCCCCGTGTATCATAACTCTCTCCCCGTGTGTCATAACTCTCTCCCCGTGTGTCATAACTCTCTCCCCGTGTGTCATAACTCTCTCCCCGTGTGTCGTAACTCTCACCCCGTGTGTCATAACTCTCTCCCCGTGTTTCATAACTCTCTCCCCGTGTGTCATAACTCTCTCCCCGTGTGTCATAACTCTCTCCCCGAGTGTCGTAACTCTCTCCCCGTGTGTCATAACTCTCTCCCCGTGTGTCATAACTCTCTTCCCGTGTGTCATAACTCTCTCCCCGTGTGTCATAACTCTCTCCCCGTGTGTCATAACTCTCTCCCCGTGTGTCATAACTCTCTCCCCGTGTGTCATAACACTCACCCCGTGTGTCATAACTCTCTCCCCGTGTGTCATAACTCTCTCCCAGCGTGTCATAACTCTCTCCCCGAGTGTCGTAACTCTCTCCCCGTGTGTCATAACTCTCTCCCCGTGTGTCGTAACTCTCACCCCGTGTGTCATAACTCTCTCCCCGTGTGTCATAACTCTCTCCCCGTGTGTCATAACTCTCTCCCAGTGTGTCGTAACTCTCACCCCGTGTGTCATAACTCTCTCCCCGTGTATCATAACTCTCTCCCCGTGTGTCATAACTCTCTCCCCGTGTGTCGTAACTCTCACCCCGTGTGTCATAACTCTCTCCCCGTGTGTCATAACTCTCACCCCGTGTATCATAACTCTCTCCCCGTGTGTCATAACTCTCACCCCGTGTGTCATAACTCTCACCCCGTGTGTCATAACTCTCACCCGGTGTATCATAACTCTCTCCCCGTGTGTCATAACTCTCACCCCGTGTGTCATAACTCTCACCCCGTGTGTCATAACTCTCACCCGGTGTATCATAACTCTCTCCCCGTGTGTCATAACTCTCACCCCGTGTGTCATAACTCTCACCCCGTGTGTCATAACTCTCACCCCGTGTGTCATAACTCTCACCCCGTGTGTTACAACTCTCTCCCCGTGTGTCATAACTCTCTCCCCGTGTGTCATAACTCTCTCCCCGTGTGTCATAACTCTCTCCCCGTGTGTCATAACTCTCTCCCCGTGTGTCATAACTCTCTCCCCGTGTGTCATAACTCTCACCCCGTGTGTCATAACTCTCTCCCCGTGTGTCATAACTCTCTCCCCGTGTGTCATAACTCTCTCCCCGTGTGTCATAACTCTCACCACGTGTATCATAACTCTCTCCCCGTGTGTCATAACTCTCACCCCGTGTGTCATAACTCTCACCCCGTGTGTCATAACTCTCACCCCGTGTGTCATAACTCTCACCCCGTGTATCATAACTCTCACCCCGTGTATCATAACTCTCTCCCCGTGTGTCATAACTCTCACCCCGTGTGTCATAACTCTCACCCCGTGTGTCATAACTCTCACCCCGTGTGTCATAACTCTCACCCCGTGTGTTACAACTCTCTCCCCGTGTGTCATAACTCTCTTCCCGGGTGTTATAACTCTCTCCCCGTGTGTCATAACTCTCTCCCCGTTTGTCATAACTCTCTCCCCGTGTGTCATAACTCTCTTCCCGTGTGTCATAACTCTCTCCCCGTGTGTCATAACTCTCTCCCCGTGTGTCATAACTCTCTCCCCGTGTGTCATAACTCTCTCCCCGTGTGTCATAACACTCACCCCGTGTGTCATAACTCTCTCCCCGTGTGTCATAACTCTCTCCCAGCGTGTCATAACTCTCTCCCCGAGTGTCGTAACTCTCTCCCCGTGTGTCATAACTCTCTCCCCGTGTGTCGTAACTCTCACCCCGTGTGTCATAACTCTCTCCCCGTGTGTCATAACTCTCTCCCCGTGTGTCATAACTCTCTCCCAGTGTGTCGTAACTCTCACCCCGTGTGTCATAACTCTCTCCCCGTGTATCATAACTCTCTCCCCGTGTGTCATAACTCTCTCCCCGTGTGTCGTAACTCTCACCCCGTGTGTCATAACTCTCTCCCCGTGTGTCATAACTCTCACCCCGTGTATCATAACTCTCTCCCCGTGTGTCATAACTCTCACCCCGTGTGTCATAACTCTCACCCCGTGTGTCATAACTCTCACCCGGTGTATCATAACTCTCTCCCCGTGTGTCATAACTCTCACCCCGTGTGTCATAACTCTCACCCCGTGTGTCATAACTCTCACCCGGTGTATCATAACTCTCTCCCCGTGTGTCATAACTCTCACCCCGTGTGTCATAACTCTCACCCCGTGTGTCATAACTCTCACCCCGTGTGTCATAACTCTCACCCCGTGTGTTACAACTCTCTCCCCGTGTGTCATAACTCTCTCCCCGTGTGTCATAACTCTCTCCCCGTGTGTCATAACTCTCTCCCCGTGTGTCATAACTCTCTCCCCGTGTGTCATAACTCTCTCCCCGTGTGTCATAACTCTCACCCCGTGTGTCATAACTCTCTCCCCGTGTGTCATAACTCTCTCCCCGTGTGTCATAACTCTCTCCCCGTGTGTCATAACTCTCACCACGTGTATCATAACTCTCTCCCCGTGTGTCATAACTCTCACCCCGTGTGTCATAACTCTCACCCCGTGTGTCATAACTCTCACCCCGTGTGTCATAACTCTCACCCCGTGTATCATAACTCTCACCCCGTGTATCATAACTCTCTCCCCGTGTGTCATAACTCTCACCCCGTGTGTCATAACTCTCACCCCGTGTGTCATAACTCTCACCCCGTGTGTCATAACTCTCACCCCGTGTGTTACAACTCTCTCCCCGTGTGTCATAACTCTCTTCCCGGGTGTTATAACTCTCTCCCCGTGTGTCATAACTCTCTCCCCGTGTGTCATAACTCTCTCCCCGTGTGTCATAGCTCTCACCCCGTGTGTCATAACTCTCTCCCCGTGTGTCATAACTCTCTCCCCGTGTGTCATAACTCTCTCCCCGTGTGTCATAACTCTCACCCCGTGTATCATAACTCTCTCCCCGTGTGTCATAACTCTCACCCCGTGTGTCATAACTCTCACCCCGTGTGTCATAACTCTCACCCCGTGTCTTACAACTCTCTCCCCGTGTGTCATAACTCTCTCCCCGTGTGTCATAACTCTCTCCCCGTGTGTCATAACTCTCTCCCCGTGTGTCATAACTCTCTCCCCGTGTGTCGTAACTCTCTCCCCGTGTGTCATAACTCTCTCCCCGTGTGTCATAACTCTCTCCCCGTGTGTCATAACTCTCTCCCCGTGTGTCATAACTCTCTCCCCGTGTGTCGTAACTCTCTCCCCGTGTGTCATAACTCTCTCCCCGTGTGTCATAACTCTCTCCCCGTGTGTCGTAACTCTCACCCCGTGTGTCATAACTCTCTCCCCGTGTGTCATAACTCTCTCCCCGTGTGTCATAACTCTCTCCCCGTGTGTCATAACTCTCTCCCCGTGTGTCATAACTCTCTCCCCGTGTGTCATAACTCTCTCCCCGTGTGTCATAACTCTCTCCCCGTGTGTCATAACTCTCTCCCCGTGTGTCATAACTCTCTCCCCGTGTGTCATAACTCTCTCCCCGTGTGTCATAACTCTCTCCCCGTGTGTCATAACTCTCTCCCCGTGTGTCATAACTCTCTCCCCGTGTGTCATAACTCTCTCCCCGTGTGTCATAACTCTCTCCCCGTGTGTCATAACTCTCTCCCCGTGTGTCATAACTCTCTCCCCGTGTGTCATAACTCTCTCCCCGTGTGTCATAACTCTCTCCCCGTGTGTCATAACTCTCTCCCCGTGTGTCATAACTCTCTCCCCGTGTGTCATAACTCTCTCCCCGTGTGTCATAACTCTCTCCCCGTGTGTCGTAACTCTCTCCCCGTGTGTCATAACTCTCTCCCCGTGTGTCATAACTCTCTCCCCGTGTGTCATAACTCTCTCCCCGTGTGTCATAACTCTCTCCCCGTGTGTCATAACTCTCTCCCCCCGTGTGTCATAACTCTCTCCCCGTGTGTCATAACTCTCTCCCCGTGTGTCGTAACTCTCTCCCCGTGTGTCATAACTCTCTCCCCGTGTGTCATAACTCTCTCCCCGTGTGTCATAAGTCTCACCCCGTGTGTAATAACTCTCTCCCCGTGTGTCATAACTCTCACCCCGTGTGTCATAACTCTCTCCCCGTGTGTCGTAACTCTCACCCCGTGTGTCATAACTCTCTCCCCGTGTGTCATAACTCTCTCCCCGTGTGTCATAACTCTCTCCCGGTGTGTCATAACTCTCTCCCCGTGTGTCATAACTCTCTCCCCGTGTGTCATAACTCTCTCCCCGTGTGTCGTAACTCTCACCCCGTGTGTCATAACTCTTTCCCCGTGTGTCATAACTCTCTCCCCGTGTGTCATAACTCTCTCCCCCGTGTGTCATAACTCTCTCCCCGTGTGTCATAACTCTCTCCCCGTGTGTCGTAACTCTCACCCCGTGTGTCATAACTCTCTCCCCGTGTGTCATAACTCTCTCCCCGTGTGTCATAACTCTCTCCCCGTGTGTCATAACACTCACCCCGTGTGTCATAACTCTCTCCCCGTGTGTCATAACTCTCTCCCCGTGTGTCATAACTCTCTCCCCGTGTGTCGTAACTCTCTCCCCGTGTGTCATAACTCTCTCCCCGTGTGTCGTAACTCTCACCCCGTGTGTCATAACTCTCACCCCGTGTGTCATAACTCTCTCCCCGTGTGTCATAACTCTCTCCCCGTGTGTCATAACTCTCTCCCCGTGTGTCATAACACTCACCCCGTGTGTCATAACTCTCTCCCCGTGTGTCATAACTCTCTCCCCGTGTGTCATAACTCTCTCCCCGTGTGTCGTAACTCTCACCCCGTGTGTCATAACTCTCTCCCCGTGTATCATAACTCTCTCCCCGTGTGTCATAACTCTCTCCCCGTGTGTCATAACTCTCTCCCCGTGTGTCATAACTCTCACCCCGTGTATCATAACTCTCTCCCCGTGTGTCATAACTCTCTCCCCGTGTGTCGTAACTCTCACCCCGTGTGTCATAACTCTCTCCCCGTGTGTCATAACTCTCTCCCCGTGTGTCATAACTCTCTCCCCGTGTGTCATAACTCTCTTCCCGTGTGTCATAACTCTCTCCCCGTGTGTCATAACTCTCTCCCCGTGTGTCATAACTCTCTCCCCGTGTGTCATAACTCTCTCCCCGTGTGTCATAACTCTCACCCCGTGTGTCGTAACTCTCACCCCGTGTGTCATAACTCTCTCCCCGTGTGTCATAACTCTCTCCCCGTGTGTCATAACTCTCTCCCCGTGTGTCATAACACTCACCCCGTGTGTCATAACTCTCTCCCCGTGTGTCATAACTCTCTCCCCGTGTGTCGTAACTCTCTCCCCGTGTGTCATAACTCTCTCCCCGTGTGTCGTAACTCTCACCCCGTGTGTCATAACTCTCTCCCCGTGTGTCATAACTCTCTTCCCGTGTGTCATAACTCTCTCCCCGTGTGTCGTAACTCTCACCCCGTGTGTCATAACTCTCTCCCCGTGTATCATAACTCTCTCCCCGTGTGTCATAACTCTCTCCCCGTGTGTCATAACTCTCTCCCCGTGTGTCATAACTCTCTCCCCGTGTGTCATAACTCTCACCCCGTGTGTCGTAACTCTCACACCGTGTGTCATAACTCTCTCCCCGTGTGTCATAACTCTCTCCCCGTGTGTCGTAACTCTCACCCCGTGTGTCATAACTCTCTCCCCGTGTATCATAACTCTCTCCCCGTGTGTCATAACTCTCTCCCCGTGTGTCATAACTCTCTCCCCGTGTGTCATAACTCTCTCCCCGTGTGTCGTAACTCTCACCCCGTGTGTCATAACTCTCTCCCCGTGTTTCATAACTCTCTCCCCGTGTGTCATAACTCTCTCCCCGTGTGTCATAACTCTCTCCCCGAGTGTCGTAACTCTCTCCCCGTGTGTCATAACTCTCTCCCCGTGTGTCATAACTCTCTTCCCGTGTGTCATAACTCTCTCCCCGTGTGTCATAACTCTCTCCCCGTGTGTCATAACTCTCTCCCCGTGTGTCATAACTCTCTCCCCGTGTGTCATAACACTCACCCCGTGTGTCATAACTCTCTCCCCGTGTGTCATAACTCTCTCCCAGCGTGTCATAACTCTCTCCCCGAGTGTCGTAACTCTCTCCCCGTGTGTCATAACTCTCTCCCCGTGTGTCGTAACTCTCACCCCGTGTGTCATAACTCTCTCCCCGTGTGTCATAACTCTCTCCCCGTGTGTCATAACTCTCTCCCAGTGTGTCGTAACTCTCACCCCGTGTGTCATAACTCTCTCCCCGTGTATCATAACTCTCTCCCCGTGTGTCATAACTCTCTCCCCGTGTGTCGTAACTCTCACCCCGTGTGTCATAACTCTCTCCCCGTGTGTCATAACTCTCACCCCGTGTATCATAACTCTCTCCCCGTGTGTCATAACTCTCACCCCGTGTGTCATAACTCTCACCCCGTGTGTCATAACTCTCACCCGGTGTATCATAACTCTCTCCCCGTGTGTCATAACTCTCACCCCGTGTGTCATAACTCTCACCCCGTGTGTCATAACTCTCACCCGGTGTATCATAACTCTCTCCCCGTGTGTCATAACTCTCACCCCGTGTGTCATAACTCTCACCCCGTGTGTCATAACTCTCACCCCGTGTGTCATAACTCTCACCCCGTGTGTTACAACTCTCTCCCCGTGTGTCATAACTCTCTCCCCGTGTGTCATAACTCTCTCCCCGTGTGTCATAACTCTCTCCCCGTGTGTCATAACTCTCTCCCCGTGTGTCATAACTCTCTCCCCGTGTGTCATAACTCTCACCCCGTGTGTCATAACTCTCTCCCCGTGTGTCATAACTCTCTCCCCGTGTGTCATAACTCTCTCCCCGTGTGTCATAACTCTCACCACGTGTATCATAACTCTCTCCCCGTGTGTCATAACTCTCACCCCGTGTGTCATAACTCTCACCCCGTGTGTCATAACTCTCACCCCGTGTGTCATAACTCTCACCCCGTGTATCATAACTCTCACCCCGTGTATCATAACTCTCTCCCCGTGTGTCATAACTCTCACCCCGTGTGTCATAACTCTCACCCCGTGTGTCATAACTCTCACCCCGTGTGTCATAACTCTCACCCCGTGTGTTACAACTCTCTCCCCGTGTGTCATAACTCTCTTCCCGGGTGTTATAACTCTCTCCCCGTGTGTCATAACTCTCTCCCCGTTTGTCATAACTCTCTCCCCGTGTGTCATAACTCTCTTCCCGTGTGTCATAACTCTCTCCCCGTGTGTCATAACTCTCTCCCCGTGTGTCATAACTCTCTCCCCGTGTGTCATAACTCTCTCCCCGTGTGTCATAACACTCACCCCGTGTGTCATAACTCTCTCCCCGTGTGTCATAACTCTCTCCCAGCGTGTCATAACTCTCTCCCCGAGTGTCGTAACTCTCTCCCCGTGTGTCATAACTCTCTCCCCGTGTGTCGTAACTCTCACCCCGTGTGTCATAACTCTCTCCCCGTGTGTCATAACTCTCTCCCCGTGTGTCATAACTCTCTCCCAGTGTGTCGTAACTCTCACCCCGTGTGTCATAACTCTCTCCCCGTGTATCATAACTCTCTCCCCGTGTGTCATAACTCTCTCCCCGTGTGTCGTAACTCTCACCCCGTGTGTCATAACTCTCTCCCCGTGTGTCATAACTCTCACCCCGTGTATCATAACTCTCTCCCCGTGTGTCATAACTCTCACCCCGTGTGTCATAACTCTCACCCCGTGTGTCATAACTCTCACCCGGTGTATCATAACTCTCTCCCCGTGTGTCATAACTCTCACCCCGTGTGTCATAACTCTCACCCCGTGTGTCATAACTCTCACCCGGTGTATCATAACTCTCTCCCCGTGTGTCATAACTCTCACCCCGTGTGTCATAACTCTCACCCCGTGTGTCATAACTCTCACCCCGTGTGTCATAACTCTCACCCCGTGTGTTACAACTCTCTCCCCGTGTGTCATAACTCTCTCCCCGTGTGTCATAACTCTCTCCCCGTGTGTCATAACTCTCTCCCCGTGTGTCATAACTCTCTCCCCGTGTGTCATAACTCTCTCCCCGTGTGTCATAAGTCTCGTGAGACATAACCCTCACCCCGTGTGTCATATCTCTCTCACCGGGTGTGATAACTCTCGCCCCGTGTGTCATAAGTTTCACCAGGTGTGTTATAGGTCTCACTCAGTGTGTCATAAGTCTCACCCCGCGTGTCATAAGTCTCACCCCGCGTGTCATAAGTCTCACCCCGTGTGTCATAAGTCTCACCCCGTGTGTCATAAATCTCACCCCGTGCGTCATAACTCTCTCCCCGTGTGTCATAACTCTCACCCCGTGTGTCATAACTCTCACCCCGTGTGTCATAACTCTCACCCCGTGTGTCATAACTCTCACCCCGTGTGTTACAACTCTCTCCCCGTGTGTCATAACTCTCTTCCCGGGTGTTATAACTCTCTCCCCGTGTGTCATAACTCTCTCCCCGTGTGTCATAACTCTCTCCCCGTGTGTCATAGCTCTCACCCCGTGTGTCATAACTCTCTCCCCGTGTGTCATAACTCTCTCCCCGTGTGTCATAACTCTCTCCCCGTGTGTCATAACTCTCACCCCGTGTATCATAACTCTCTCCCCGTGTGTCATAACTCTCACCCCGTGTGTCATAACTCTCACCCCGTGTGTCATAACTCTCACCCCGTGTCTTACAACTCTCTCCCCGTGTGTCATAACTCTCTCCCCGTGTGTCATAACTCTCTCCCCGTGTGTCATAACTCTCTCCCCGTGTGTCATAACTCTCTCCCCGTGTGTCGTAACTCTCTCCCCGTGTGTCATAACTCTCTCCCCGTGTGTCATAACTCTCTCCCCGTGTGTCATAACTCTCTCCCCGTGTGTCATAACTCTCTCCCCGTGTGTCATAACTCTCTCCCCGTGTGTCATAACTCTCTCCCCGTGTGTCATAACTCTCTCCCCGTGTGTCGTAACTCTCTCCCCGTGTGTCATAACTCTCTCCCCGTGTGTCATAACTCTCTCCCCGTGTGTCATAACTCTCTCCCCGTGTGTCATAACTCTCTCCCCGTGTGTCGTAACTCTCTCCCCGTGTGTCATAACTCTCTCCCCGTGTGTCATAACTCTCTCCCCGTGTGTCATAACTCTCTCCCCGTGTGTCATAGCTCTCACCCCGTGTGTCATAACTCTCTCCCCGTGTGTCATAACTCTCTCCCCGTGTGTCATAACTCTCTCCCCGTGTGTCATAACTCTCACCCCGTGTATCATAACTCTCTCCCCGTGTGTCATAACTCTCACCCCGTGTGTCATAACTCTCACCCCGTGTGTCATAACTCTCACCCCGTGTGTCATAGCTCTCACCCCGTGTCTTACAACTCTCTCCCCGTGTGTCATAACTCTCTCCCCGTGTGTCATAACTCTCTCCCCGTGTGTCATAACTCTCTCCCCGTGTGTCATAACTCTCTCCCCGTGTGTCATAACTCTCTCCCCGTGTGTCATAACTCTCACCCCGTGTGTCATAACTCTCTCCCCGTGTGTCATAACTCTCTCCCCGTGTGTCATAACTCTCTCCCCGTGTGTCATAACTCTCACCCCGTGTATCATAACTCTCTCCCCGTGTGTCATAACTCTCACCCCGTGTGTCATAACTCTCTCCCCGTGTGTCATAACTCTCTCCCCGTGTGTCATAACTCTCTCCCCGTGTGTCATAACTCTCTCCTCGTGTGTCATAACTCTCTCCCCGTGTGTCATAACTCTCACCCCGTGTGTCATAACTCTCACCCCGTGTAGCATAACTCTCACCCCGTGTGTCATAACTCTCTCCCCGTGTGTCATAACTTTCTCCCCATGTGTCATAACTCTCTCCCCGTGTGTCATAACTCTCACCCCGTGTGTCATAACTCTCTCCCCGTGTGTCATAACTCTCACCTGGTGAGTCATAACTCTCTCCCCGTGTGTCATAACTCTCTCCCCGTGTGTCATAACTCTCTCCACGTGTGTCATAACTCTCTCCCCGTGTGTCATAACTCTCTCCCCGTGTGTCATAACTCTCTCCCCGTGTGTCATAACTCTCTCCCCGTGAGTCATAACTCTCTCCCCGTGTGCCATAACTCTCTCCCCGTGTGTCATAACTCTCTCCCCGTGTGTCATAACTCTCTCCCCGTGTGTCATAACTCTCTCCCCGTGTGTCATAACTCTCTCCCCGTGTGTCATAACTCTCTCCCCGTGAGTCATAACTCTCTCCCCGTGTGTCATAACTCTCTCTCCCGTGTGTCATAACTCTCTCCCCGTGTGTCATAACTCTCTCTCCCGTGTGTCATAACTCTCTCCCCGTGTGTCATAACTCTCTCCCCGTGAGTCATAACTCTCTCCCCGTGTGTCATAACTCTCTCCCCGTGTGTCATAACTCTCTCCCCGTGTGTCATAACTCTCTCCCCGTGAGTCATAATTCTCACCCCGTGAGTCATAACTCTCACCTGGTGAGTCATAACTCTCTCCCCGTGAGTCATAAATCTCACCCCGTGAGTCATAACTCTCACCCCGTGTGTCATAACTCTCTCCCCGTGTGTCATAACTCTCTCCCCGTGAGTCATAACTCTCACCCCGTGAGTCATAACTCTCTCCCCGTGTGTCATAACTCTCTCCCCGTGTGTCATAACTCTCTCCCCGTGAGTCATAACTCTCACCCCGTGAGTCATAACTCTCACCCCGTGAGTCATAACTCTCTCCCCGTGAGTCATAACTCTCTCCCCGTGAGTCATAACTCTCTCCCCGTGAGTTATAACTCTCTCCCCGTGAGTCATAACTCTCTACCCGTGTGTTACAACTCTCTCAACGTGTGTCATAACTCTCTCCCCGTGTGTTATAACTCTCACCCCGTGTGTCATAACTCTCTCCCCGTGTGTTATAACTCTCACCCCGTGTGTCATAACTCTCTCCCCGTGTGTCACAACTCTCACCCCATGTGCACAACTCTCACCCAGTGTGTCATAACTCTCTCCCCGTGTGTCAGAACTCTTGCCCATTGTGATGTAACTCTCACCCTGTGTGTCATAACTTGTCCCGTGTGTCATAACTCTTGTCCCGTGTGTCATAACTCTTCCCCCATGTGATGTAACTCTCACCCTGTGTCATAACTCTCTCCCCGTGTGTCACAACTCTCACCCCATGTGTCATAACTCTTGTCCCGTGTGTCATAACTCTTGCCCCGTGTGTCATAACTCTCATCCCGTGTGTCATAACTCTTGTCCCGTGTGTAATAACTCTTGCCCCATGTGATGTAACTCTCACCCTGTGTCATAAATCTCACTCTGTGTGTCATAACTCTCACCCTGTGTGTCATAACTCTCACCCTGTGTGTCATACCTCTCACCCTGTGTGTCATAACTCTTGTCCCGTGTGTCATAACTCTTGCCCCGTGTGTCATAACTCTCACCCTGTGTGTCATAACTCTTGCCCCGTGTGTCATAACTCTCACCCTGTGTGCCATAAATCTCACCCTATATGCCATAACTCTCACCCTGTGTGTCATAACTCTTTCCCCGTGTGTCATAACTCTTTCCCCGTGTGTCATAGCTCTTTCCCCGTGTGTGATAACTCTTTTCCCGTGTGTCATAACTCTTGCCTCGTGTGTCATAACTCTTTCCCCGTGTATCACAACTCTTGCCCCGTGTGTCATAACTCTTGCACCGTGTGTCATAACTCTTGCCCCATGTGTCATAACTATTGCCTCGTATGTTATAACTCTCGTATGTCATATCTCTCGCCCCGTGTGTCATAATTCTATCTCCGTGTGTCATAACTTTTTCCCCGTATGTCATAACTCTCTCCCCGTGTATCGTAACTCCAGACTAGTATACCTGGAGTATACCTAGAGAGGGTTTCGTGGGTCAACGCCCCTGTGGCTCGGTCTGAGACCAGTCCTCATGGTGGATCAAGGTCTGACCAACGAGCCTGTTACTGCAGGCCGCACGAAAACTGACGTACGAACCATACCCAGTCTAATCAAGTACTGACTTTAGGTGCCTGTCCAGTGCCTTCCTGAAGACAGCCAGCGGTCTATTGGTAATCCCTCTTATGTATGCTGGGAGGCAGTTGAGCAGTCTCGGGCCCCTAACACTTACGGTATTGTCTCTCAGCTTACTGGTAGCGCCGTTGCTTGTCATCGGGGGAATGTTGCATCTCCTGCCGAGTCTTTTGCTTTCATAGGGAGTGATTTTCATGTGCAAGTTTGGTATTAATCCCTCTAGGATTTTCAAAGTGTATATTATCATGTATCTCTCTCGCCTGCGTTCCAGGGAATACAAATCAAGGACCTTCAACTGTTCCCAGCAATTTAGGTGTTTTATCGTACTTATGTGTTCCATGAAAGTTCTTTATACAATCTTCAGGTCAGCAATTTCCCCTGTCTTGAAGGGGGCAGTTAGTGTACAGCAGTATTCCACTCTAAAGAGAACAAGTGATTTGAAGAGAATCAACACAGACTTGGCGTCCCTAGTTTTGAAGGTTCTCATTATCCACCCTATCATTTTTCTAGCAGATGCGATAGATACATTGTTGTGGTCTTTGAAGGTGAGATCCTCTGACATTATCACTCCCAGGTCCTTCACATTACTTTTCGCTCTACTGTATGGTTAGAATTTGTTGTATACCCTGACACATTTTTAATTTCCTCAAGTTTTCCATATCTGAGTAGATGAAATTTCTCTTCATTGAACTTCATAGTGTTTTGAGTGACCCATAGGAAGATATGGTTGATGACCACTTGGAGTCTAGCAGTGTCTTCCATGCAAGTCACTGTCATGGTAATTCGGGTGTCATCCACAAAGGAAGACACGGAGCTGTGGCTTACATGTCTGTCTATGTCAGATATGAGGATGAGGAATAGGAACGGAGCGAGTACTGTGCCTTGTGGAACAGAGCTTTACACCGTAGCTGCCTCAGAGTTTACTCTGTTTACTATTACTCTTTGTGTTTTATTTGTTAGGAAGTTATAGTTCCATCTACCAACTTTTCCTTTTATTTCTTTATCACGCATTTTGTGCGCTGTTACACCGTAGTCACACTTGTCAAAGGTTTTTGCAAAGTCTGTGAATGCTACATCTGTATTTTTTTTATCCTCTGTGGCATCCAGGACCTTGTCATAGTGGTCCAGTAGCTGGGACAGGCAGGAGCGACCTGCTCTAAACCCGCGTGTCTAAACCGTGTGTCATAACTCTCGCCCCGTGTGTCATAACTCTAGCCCCGGTTGTCATAACTCTAGCTCCGTGAATCATGACTTATGTCCCCAGTGTCATAACTCCAGTCCCTGTGTGTTACAACTCTAGCCCTGTGTGTTATGAATCTAGACCCGTGTGTCATAACTCTTGCCCCGTGTGTTATGACTCTAGCCCAGAGTGTCATGACTCTTGCCTCGTGTGTCATAACTCTAATCACGTGTGACAAAAATTTTGGCCCGTGTGTCATAACTCTAGCCCCGGTTGTCATAACTCTAGCTCCGTGAATCATGACTTTAGTCCCGAGTGTCATAACTCCAGCCCCTGTGTGTCACAACTCTAGCCCTGTGTGTTATGAATCTAGACCCGTGTGTCATAACTCTTGCCCCGTGTGTTATGACTCTAGCCCAGAGTGCCATGACTCTTTTCTCGTGGTTCGTAACTCTAATCACGTGTGACAAAAATTTTGGCCCGTGTGTCATAACTCTAGCCCCTTGTGTAAGAACTCTAGCCCAATGTGACATAACTCTAGCCCAGTATATCATAACAGCCCCGTATATCAACTTTAGCCCCGTATATCATAACTTTAGCCCCGTGTGTAATGACTCTAATCTCGTATGTCCCAATTTTAGCCCCTTGTGTGATAACTTTATCCCTGCCTGTCATTACTCCAATCCCGTGTGTCATGACTCTAGCCTTATGTGTCACAACCCTAGCCCCGTGTGACATAACTCTAGCCCCGTGTGACATAACTCTAGCCCCATGTGTCATAACTTTAGTACCGTGTCATGACTCTCGCCCCGTGTGACATAACTAGCCCCGTGTTCGTTATTGCACACGACTGGATTAACGAAAAGCGTAGAGCAAGTTTCTAATGTAATTAAAGATTTAAATATTTCTTGTGAAGCATGATGATGGAAAGTAATGTTAGAACTTTCACAGTGCTAACAACTGCAAACCTTCCACTAAGACAACTACTTCGGCAGTTTAAAGCCAAACAAATTGCATTCTCTAGTCATTTCTCAGAGATGACTAGAGAATGTCGTTTATAAGAATATCAGTTTTTTTTTCAAGTGGTTGACTGGTAAGTCAGTGGACGACCTCAGATGACCAAAGTTCAAGTGGCGGGTCATCATATGACTAAGACCAGCGTCAGGAAGCACTCGACCTGTTTCCCGACCAGTGTTTCCTAACCTAACTCCACTTGTAGTTCGTGGCAGCTCGGAATTTGCATTATCAAGTTATCGGCAATTTAGTGTAGTTTGTGGTGTGTGTGCTTTACCAGTTATGGTCTTCACCGTAGTTGAAGCAGTGGTGGTACTTGGAATTTGTACTCTCTCTCTTTTCTTTGGTACTGCATTTTTAAAGCTGACTTTTGTGAATTTTGAGCAGCAGCGCTTTCAGGCGAAGGCAGAGCTGGCGAAGCCAGGAAGGAGATACAGCTCCTTAGAGAAAGACGTAATTCCCCAACAACTTGGAGACAACTGCAACGGATTGGTGGCCATCTAATTTGAAAAAGAACCATCTGACGCAACTGAAAGCTGCTGCATGACCAGTTACATCACTGCTGCATGACCAGTTACATCACTGCTGCATGACCAGTTACATCACTGCTGCATGACCAGTTACATCACTGCTGCATGACCAGTTACATCACTGCTGCATGACAAGTTACATCACTGCTGCATGACCAGTTACATCACTGCTGCATGACCAGTTACATCACTGCTGCATGACCAGTTACATCACTGCTGCATGACCAGTTACATCACTGCTGCATGACCAGTTACATCACTGTTGCATGACCAGTTACATCACTGCTGCATGACCAGTTACATCACTGCTGCATGACCAGTTACATCACTGCTGCATGACCAGTTACATCACTGCTGCATGACCAGTTACATCACTGCTGCATGACCAGTTACATCACTGCTGCATGACCAGTTACATCACTGCTGCATGACCAGTTACATCACTGCTGCATGACCAGTTACATCACTGCTGCATGACCAGTTACATCACTGCTGCATGACCAGTTACATCACTGCTGCATGACAAGTTACATCACTGCTGCATGACCAGTTACATCACTGCTGCATGACCAGTTACATCACTGCTGCATGACCAGTTACATCACTGCTGCATGACCAGTTACATCACTGCTGCATGACCAGTTACATCACTGTTGCATGACCAGTTACATCACTGCTGCATGACCAGTTACATCACTGCTGCATGACCAGTTACATCACTGCTGCATGACCAGTTACATCACTGCTGCATGACCAGTTACATCACTGCTGCATGACCAGTTACATCACTGCTGCATGACCAGTTACATCACTGCTGCATGACCAGTTACATCACTGCTGCATGACCAGTTACATCACTGCTGCATGACCAGTTACATCACTGCTGCATGACCAGTTACATCACTGCTGCATGACCAGTTACATCACTGCTGCATTACCAGTTACATCACTGCTGCATGACCAGTTACATCACTGCTGCATGACCAGTTACATCACTGCTGCATGACCAGTTATATCACTGCTGCATGACCAGTTACATCACTGCTGCATGACCAGTTACATCACTGCTGCATGACCAGTTACATCACTGCTGCATGACCAGTTACATCACTGCTGCATGACCAGTTATATCACTACTGCATGACCAGTTACATCACTGCTGCATGACCAGTTACATCACTGCTGCATGACCAGTTACATCACTGTTGCATGACCAGTTACATCACTGCTGCATGACCAGTTACATCACTGCTGCATGACCAGTTACATCACTGCTGCATGACCAGTTACATCACTGCTGCATGACCAGTTACATCACTGCTGCATGACCAGTTACATCACTGCTGCATGACCAGTTACATCACTGCTGCATGACCAGTTACATCACTGCTGCATGATCAGTTACATCACTGCTGCATGACCAGTTACATCACTGCTGCATGACCAGTTACATCACTGCTGCATGACCAGTTACATCACTGCTGCATGACCAATTACATCACTGCTGCATGACCAGTTACATCACTGCTGCATGACCAGTTACATCACTGCTGCATGACCAGTTACATCACTGCTGCATGACCAGTTACATCACTGCTGCATGACCAGTTACATCACTGCTGCATGACCAGTTACATCACTGCTGCATGACCAGTTACATCACTGCTGCATGACCAGTTACATCACTGCTGCATGACCAGTTACATCACTGCTGCATGACCAGTTACATCACTGCTGCATGACCAGTTACATCACTGCTGCATGACCAGTTACATCACTGCTGCATGACCAGTTACATCACTGCTGCATGACCAGTTACATCACTGCTGCATGACCAGTTACATCACTGCTGCATGACCAGTTACATCACTGCTGCATGACCAGTTACATCACTGCTGCATGACCAGTTACATCACTGCTGCATGACCAGTTACATCACTGCTGCATGACCAGTTACATCACTGCTGCATGACCAGTTACATCACTGCTGCATGACCAGTTACATCACTGCTGCATGACCAGTTACATCACTGCTGCATGACCAGTTACATCACTGCTGCATGACCAGTTACATCACTGCTGCATGACCAGTTACATCACTGCTGCATGACCAGTTACATCACTGCTGCATGACCAGTGACTAATGTTTAACATTGAGAACGTTTAAAGGCCATAAACCCAACTTTATTAATAAAATAAATAATCGTAGTAATATTGGGGAAATATAAACTCAAATATCACTTTGATTACAGGAAACACATCCTACATTTATTCATTTTCAACAATGACAAAAAAAAAAAAACATGAAAAATAAAGAAAAACACTAGTTCCGATTTAACCTTGAGTACAGGTAACATCTTGAGTACAGGTAACATCTTGAGTACAGGTAACATCTTGAGTACAGGTAACATCTTGAGTACAGGTAACATCTTGAATACAGGTAACATCTTGAGTACAGGTAACATCTTGAGTACAGGTAACATCTTGAGTACAGGTAACATCTTGAGTACAGGTAACATCTTGAGTACAGGTAACATCTTGAGTACAGGTAACATCTTGAGTACAGGTAACATCTTGAGTACAGGTAACATCTCAAAGAATCTGATATTTCATTTCCTTACCTTCAATCCTGCAAAATCATCTATCACTTCATCAAACTCAATTATTTTTCCCTACATAGGCCTATTTGTACTATGTAATCGTATAATAAGCTATATAGAAACGAATAATTTTTCTCTTAGGTCGCTGCAGCATGGTTTTGTTCATTATTGTCACCTTCTTTAGAGGCTCTATGGTGTCACCCCCTAAATGGTGTCACCCGGGTCGTCCCCCCCCCTCCCCTTACGACGCCTCTGACTACCTGCTTGATTGTTTCACAGTTTGTGACAGGCTCAAGCTGGTACGAGTCACCTGACAAGGTATTTGCACTCCCTGACACTCTCTCTGTGTCACTGATCCTGGTGAAGGAAACACCTCCAACTCTGCTCTGTCTGGGACAATGTTGTTCTCAGTTCGTGTTATTTAAACTCTGTTTTTTGAAAAGTATGTTTATTTTGTTGAACCGGGACATACCTCTCGTAATTCTGTATAACTGTTCTCACCATTATTTACACTTAGCGATATTTGACGTTTTCAGAGGTTGTGTGTCGTGAGATATATATATATATATATATATATATATATATATATATATATATATATATATATATATATATATATATATATATATATATATATATATATGCAATAAGATCACAGTAAACAGGTGATTTCGGAATATGCAAAACAACCACTCTGAAAAAATAGAGAAATTCCAAGCGCTTTCGTGACTACTCACATTATCAAGGAACTATGAAAGTAAAGCATACAAGGAAGCTATATAAGGGGTCAGGCCAGCACCTCACTATCAGATCTCACAACGGTTAAACACCTGACGCGCGCCGACCCAACTTGGATAGGTCCTTTGCACAACTCACCCCACAAACTATTCTACCCAAGAAAATTTAAAAATTATTTGTCCAGTGTATTATTAAATTCTTCCCAAATTCTATTAATTATAAATGGATCTAATTTATATAAACCAAAGGAAATATTCATATTATTGTCAAAACTGCTTTTTATGAAACAAGATTCAATTATATTTCTGTCGACCATGGACTTGCTTGATACTACTTTCTCAACTTTTTGAAAATCAATTGGATGGTTAAAATCTCTTACATGAATAAATAGAGCATTGGAATCTTGTCCAGTTCTAATGCTATATTTATGTTGTTTTAATCTTAGTTCGAGATTTTTACCAGTTTGACCGTAATAAACTTTATCGCAAATTTTACAAGGAATCTTATAGACACATCCATCAGCATTTTGGGGGGAATTCTTTATCAAAAGTTTTTTTTACTGTATCAAGATTTTTGAATACAACTTTAATATTAAAAGTCTTAAGAAGAGAAGGCATATCAACCAAGTTTTCATGGTAAGGGAGAACCAACATATTTTTAGTTGAATAAGGCTGGTTGTCCCTTTTTGGATTGTAAAAAGTATTTCTAGCAACTTTAAAAGATTTATCAATTACATTTCTTGGGTATTTTAAATCATTACCTATTTCATAAATTTTGGATATTTCCTCATCTATGAACTCAGGACTACAAATTCGTAAAGCTCTCAGAAACATTGATGAGAAAACAGACAGTTTGACTCTATCTTGATGCGAGGAATAATAGTGGACATAGGAACAGTTATTTGTAGGTTTTCTGTAAATTTTAAATTTGAATTCATTATTACCCTTAATAATTAAAACATCTAGAAAAGGCAATGAGTTATTTTCTTCAAACTCAACAGTAAAGTTTATAGAATGGGCTAAGCTATTTAATTTTCCAAGGAAATGGTGTATATCTACATTTTTGGGCATAAGACACAAAATATCATCAACATATCTAAACCATTTAGCTCTATTAGGGAGGATTGTGTTAAGTAACCTTGTTTCAAAAAATTCCATGTATAGGTTACTAAGAACAGTAAAGGAATGATATATAGCTCTATGTTAAAACCAAACATTCCCAATTGCCCTCAAAGATTCTTTAAGTCTTATGATAGACTTAATAACAATAAAAATTTGCGCCTTACTAAAGCAGACAAAATAAATGCAATAGTAATTATGAAAGAAAATGATTACCAAGAAAAAATGAATAATCTCTTAGATGATACTGAAACCTATTCTAAACTTAGGAAAAATCCCCTAGAAACCGTTAACAGCAATTTCAATAAAACAATAAAACTTCTACTGAAAGGCAAAGATGAATTAGTCAAACAATTTACTTCCACTAATCCATCTTTGCCTTACATGTATGGACTAATAAAAACACACAAACCAGGGAATCCAGTCAGACCAATTATTAGCTCCATAGGGTCAGTTTCATATAAATTATCCAAATGGCTTGTTGATATTTTGAGCCCTATTGTTGGCAAAATTTCTAACTTTAATGTTAAAAACAACATAGACTTGGTTGATAAATTAAGCTCCTTGACTGACTTAAATGATTTTAACATGGTTAGTTTTGATGTTACTTCCTTGTTTACGAAAGTTCCTGTTGATGCTTTATTAAGTTTCTTATCTGAAGAACTCGTTAACTATGATTTACCATTGCCAGTTCCTACCATCATTAAACTTATTAAACTTTGCATTGTTGATGCAAAATTTGTATTTAATGATAAATTTTACACTCAGAAGTTTGGTATGGCAATGGGAAATCCTCTTTCACCTGTTCTTAGTAATCTATACATGGAATTTTTTGAAACAAGGTTGCTTAACACAATCCTCCCTAATAGAGCTAAATGGTTTAGATATGTTGATATTTTGTGTCTTATGCCCAAAAATGTAGATATACACCATTTCCTTGGAAAATTAAATAGCTTAGCCCATTCTATAAACTTTACTGTTGAGTTTGAAGAAAATAACTCATTGCCTTTTCTAGATGTTTTAATTATTAAGGGTAATAATGAATTCAAATTTAAAATTTACAGAAAACCTACAAATAACTGTTCCTATGTCCACTATTATTCCTCGCATCAAGATAGAGTCAAACTGTCTGTTTTCTCATCAATGTTTCTGAGAGCTTTACGAATTTGTAGTCCTGAGTTCATAGATGAGGAAATATCCAAAAAATTTATGAAATAGGTAATGATTTAAAATACCCAAGAAATGTAATTGATAAATCTTTTAAAGTTGCTAGAAATACTTTTTACAATCCAAAAAGGGACAACCAGCCTTATTCAACTAAAAATATGTTGGTTCTCCCTTACCATGAAAACTTGGTTGATATGCCTTCTCTTCTTAAGACTTTTAATATTAAAGTTGTATTCAAAAATCTTGATACAGTAAAAAAAACTTTTGATAAAGAATTCCCCCCAAAATGCTGATGGATGTGTCTATAAGATTCCTTGTAAAATTTGCGATAAAGTTTATTACGGTCAAACTGGTAAAAATCTCGAACTAAGATTAAAACAACATAAATATAGCATTAGAACTGGACAAGATTCCAATGCTCTATTTATTCATGTAAGAGATTTTAACCATCCAATTGATTTTCAAAAAGTTGAGAAAGTAGTATCAAGCAAGTCCATGGTCGACAGAAATATAATTGAATCTTGTTTCATAAAAAGCAGTTTTGACAATAATATGAATATTTCCTTTGGTTTATATAAATTAGATCCATTTATAATTAATAGAATTTGGGAAGAATTTAATAATACACTGGACAAATAATTTTTTAATTTTCTTGGGTAGAATAGTTTGTGGGGTGAGTTGTGCAAAGGACCTATCCAAGTTGGGTCGGCGCACGTCAGGTGTTTAACCGTTGTGGGATCTGATAGTGAGGTGCTGGCCTGTCCCCTTATATAGCTTCCTTGTATGCTTTACTTTCATAGTTCCTTGATAATGTGAATAGTCACGAAAGCGCTTGGAATTTCTCTATTTTTTCAGAGTGGTTGTTTTGCATATATATATATATATATATATATATATATATATATATATATATATATATATATATATATATATATATATATATATATATATATTCAACACATCGGCCGATTCCCACCAAGGCAGGGTGGCGCGAAAAAGAAAAACTTTCACCATCATTCACTCCATCACTGTCTTGTCAGAGGGCTGCTTTACAATACAGTTATAAAACTGCAACATTAACACCCGTCCTTCAGAGTGCAGACACTGTACTTCCCATCTCCAGGACTCAAGTCCGGCCTGCCGGTTTCCCTGAATCCCTTCATAAATGTTACTCTGCTTACACTCCAACAGCACGTCAAGTATTAAAAACCATTTGTCTCCATTCACTCCTATCAAATACGCTCATGCACACTTGCTGCAAGTCCAAGCCCCTCGCACACAAAACCTTCTTTACCCCCTCCCTCCAACCCTTCCTAGGCCGACCCCTACCCCACCTTCCCTCACCTAATCTTTTTGTTATCCTCATAACCTTACTCTTTCCTGTATTCACTTTTAATTTTCATCTTTCACATGCCCTACCAAATTCATCAACCAACCTCTGCAACTTATCTTCAGAATCTCCCAAAAGCACTGTGTTATCAGCAAAGAGCAACTGTGACAACTCCCACTTTGTCTTTGATTCTTTATCCTTTAACTCCACACCTCTTGCCAACACCCTAGCATTCACTTCTCTCACAACCCCATCTATAAATATATTAAACAACCACGGTGACATCAAACATCCTTGTCTAAGGCCTACTTTTACTGGGAAATAATCTCCCTCTCTCCTACGTACTCTAACCTGAGCCTCACTATCATCGTAAAAACTCTTCACTGCTTTCAGTAACCTACCTCCTACACCATACACCTGCAACATCTGCCACATTGCCCCCCTATCCACCGTGTCATATGCCTTTTCCAAATCCATAAATGCCACAAAAACCTCTTTACCCTTATCTAAATACTGTTCACCTATATACACAAATAACCCGCACATAAAAGAGAGAAGCTTACGACGACGTTTCGGTCCGACCCGGACCATTTACAAAGTGACTTTGTAAATGGTCCAAGTCGGACCGAAACGTCGTCGTAAGCTTCTCTCTTTTATGTGCGGGTTATTTGTGTATCGTTCCAGTCACAGTATTGTGCTTTTTTTTGTTATTTGTTCACCTATATGTTTCACTGTAAACACCTGGTCCACACACCCACTACCTTTCCTAAAGCCTCCTTGTTCATCTGCTATCCTACTCTCTGTCTTACTTTTAATTCTTTCAATAATAACTCTATCATACATTTTACCAAGTATACTCAACAGACTTATTTCCCTATAATTTTTGCACTCTCTTTTATCCCCTTTGCATTTAACACAAAAGAAATATGCATGCTCTCTGCGAATCCCTAGGTACCCTACCCTCTTCCATATATTTATTAGATAATAGCACCAACCACTCCAAAACTATATCCCCACCTGCTTTTAACATTTCTATCTTTATCCCATCAATCTCAGCTGCCTTACCTCTTTTCATTCTACTCACTGCCTCACGAACTTCCCCCACACTCACAACTGGCTCTTCCTCACTCCTACAAGTTGTTATTCCTCCTTGCCCTATACGCGAAATCACAATTTCCCTATCTTCATCAACATTTAACAATTCCTCAAAATATTCCCTCCATCTTCCCGATACCTCTAACTCTTCATTTAATAACTCTCCTCTCCTATTTTTAACTGTTAAATCCATTTGTTCCCTAGGCTTCCTCAGCTGATTAATCTCACTCCAAAACTTTTTCTTATTTTCAACAAAATTTGTTGATAACATCTCACCCACTCTCTCATTTGCTCTTTTTTTACATTGCTTCACCACTCTCTTAACCTATCTTTTTCTCTTCATATACTCTTCCCTCCTTGCATCACTTCTACTTTGTAAAAACGTCTCATATGATAACTTTTCCTCCCTTACTACTCTCTTTACATCATTATTTCACCAATCACTCTTCTTCCCTCCCACACCCACTTTCCTGTAACCGCAAACTTCTGCTGAACACTCTAACACTACATTCTTTAACCTACCCCATACATCTACCCCAATGCCTATACTCTCACTAGCCCATCTATCCTCCAATAGTTGTTTATATCTTACCCTAACTTCCTCCTCTTTTAGTTTATACACCTTCACCTCTCTCTTTCTTGCTGTTTCTATTCTCCTTGTATCCCATCTACCTTTTACTCTCCCTGTAGCTACAACTAGAAAGTGATCTGATATATCTGTGGCCCCTCTATAAACATGTACATCCTGAAGTCTACTCAGCAGTCTTTTATCTACCAATACATAGTCCAACTACTGTCATTTCGCCCTACTGCATATCTTGTACACTTATTTATCCTCTTTTTCATTTACACTTGGCACCCCAAACTTACTTACCACACCCTCTCTAGATGTTTCTCCTACTTTAGCATTTAGGTCCCCTACCACAATTACTGTCTCACTTGGTTCAAAGGTTTCTATACATTCGCTTAACATCTCCCAAAATCTCTCTCTCTCCTCTACACTCCTCTCTTCTCCTGGTGCATACTCGCTTATTATGGCCCACTTTTCATATCCGGCCCTTATTTTAATCCACATAATCCTTGAATTTACACATTTATATTCCCTCTTCTCCTTCCATAACCGGTCCTTCAACATTATTGCTACCTCTTCCTTAGTTCTAACTCTCTCAGCTATTCCTGACTTAATCTCATTTATTTCCCCCCACTGAAACTCCCCTACCCCCTTCAGCTTTGTTTCGCTTAGGGCCAGGACATCCAACTTCTTTTCATTCATAACATCAGCAATGTTGTTAGGTAAGACACATATGCAACAGTTAGACAACTTTATTCCGAAACGTTTCGCCTACACAGTAGGATTCTTCAGTCGAATACAGAAAGTAGGCAGGAACAGTAGAGATGTGAAGACGACGTAATCAGTCCATCACACTTGAAGTCGTAGAATTTGAGGTTGTCAGTCCCTCAGCCTGGAGAAGTTCAGTTCCATAGTCAGGAACTATCTGGCATCTTGGTACAAAAAACACCTTGGACAAGCTTTTCAAGTGAGAAGTGTTGGATCTGAGAAGGACATGACCTCTCAGTGGCTACATTCTCACTACTATTACTACTCTGCACCTCTCCTTCCGACAGTATTTAAGTCTCCGCACTGTCGCTTGATCTTCAGATAGTTCCTGACTATGGAACTGAACTTCTCCAGGCCGAGGGACTGACAACCTCAAATTCTACGACTTCAAGGGTGATGGACTGATTACATCGTCTTCACATCTCTACTGTTCCTGCCTACTTTCTGTATTCGACTGAAGAAGCCTACTGTGTAGGCGAAACGTTTCGGAATAAAGTTGTCTAACTGTTGCCTATGTGTCTTACCTAACAACCTGTCGGTATTGTATACCATTTTGATGTTCAACATCAGCAATCATCATGCACATTTAAGCATCCCAGTTTTATAAAGTTTTCGTCTTCTCATTTTTAGTAAATGTGTACAGTAGAAGGGGTTACTAGGCCATTGTTCTCGGCATTTTAGTCGCCTCGTAAGACACGCATGGTACACAGGGGATAGATTCTTTTCCACTTCCCCATGGACAATAGAGAGAAAAAAAACAAGAACAAAAGCTGTTAAGAAAAAGAAGAAAAATCCTAGATGTGTGTATGTATGTATGTATATGTATGTATATGTCGTGCCGAATATGTAAAACTGGTCAATTAGCAAGAACTCATTTAAAATTAAGTCCTTCGTAAAATTTTCTCTTATACGTTTAAAGATATATTTTTTCATTAATGTTAATGTAAAATTTTTTAATTTTGCACCAAAAGAATCTTAGAGAACTTACCTAACCTTATTATAACAAGAACAATTTATTTTAGCCTAACCCAACTAAATATATTTTAGATTTGTTTACAGTAATTTAATACTAAACAAACACAGTGAAATATATTTTTTTCGTTAGGTTCAGAATGATTTTGGCGAAATTACTGCATATACAAATTTTCACTTGTCCTATATGGCAAGATGAGCGTTGCTATTTAAGCCAAGATCGCAAGTTCTGCCTATTCGGCACGACATATATATATACATATATTGATGCTGATAAAGCAAGTGACATTAAACACATGACACTGGAGTACTCTTGTTAGTTCAGCATCGTTCATAAATGCTGTACACCGAGTGCACATGAATGGATGTACAGGGTGCATCCCTGTTAAGCAATTGCCAACGAAGCATATATATTACTGAGAAAGAAAGGTGATTTTCTGCTATCACATGGAGTGATACAATACAATAAAAGTCCTCAGGCTTCATCTTGCATATTAGTGCCCAAACCTGAGGACAGTTTCAGGATATACACTAATTATTATATGGTGAATGCAGTTACTTTGCCACATGGATACCCCTCTCACTCATTGATGACCTAATTGATCGTGTGTGGGGAGCTTTGTATGTTACCTGTGTGGATCTCCTATATGGATATTATCAAGTTCCTCATTCTTAGTGTGTTCAAGACATCTTTGCCATCACTGTTCATGATGGATTGTTCAACTGCCTTGTCACACCCTATGGTTTATGTAATGCAGTGTCCTCCTTCCAGTGATTAATGAGGTGACTTACAACCTGGACGTAGTTGAAACATACCTGGACGACTCAGTGGTTTATAGTGACGTCTGGGAGCAACACTTGACACGTCTCAGAGCATTGTTTGAGAGACTGGTACACTATAACTTCACTGTAAACTTGGCTGATTGTAGTTTTGGGCATGCCAAGATTATACATCTCGGTTGTTGCATCGGTCAAGGTTAGGTTGTTCCCAGTGATGCAGAGGTTCTTGCTATCTCAGCCTTTCCAGTGATGCAAGATTTACAGCCACAAATAGGTGAGTGCAAATATGTGAGTTCTCAAGTGCACATACATATACACCCAAACCCACACACATAGAGGCCAACACAAACACGTACATACACACATGCACACACTCACACAAACCGACACACACAGGCCAATACAAATAAACACACCCACCCACACACACACACACACACACACACACACACACACACACACACACACACACACACACACACACACACACAGAAGAAGACCGCAGACACAATATAGTTTAGATGGCTAAAGACTGCAAACCTCACTCAAGGAAAAAGATCTGGGGGAGAGTATAACACCGGTGGCCCGGTGGCCTGGTGGCTAAAGCTCCCGCTTCACACACGGAGGGCCCGGGTTCGATTCCCGGCGGGTGGAAACATTTCGACACGTTTCCTTACACCTGTTGTCCTGTTCACCTAGCAGCAAATAGGTACCTGGGTGTTAGTCGACTGGTGTGGGTCGCATCCTGGGGGACAAGATAAAGGACCCCAATGGAAATAAGTTAGACAGTCCTCGATGACGCACTGACTTTCTTGGGTTATCCTGGGTGGCTAACCCTCCGGGGTTAAAAATCCGAACGAAATCTTATCTTATCTAGCATATCTCATGAGGCGCACATCAATCAGATAACTGCTGCAGCATACGGGCGCCTGGCAAACCTACGGATAGCGTTCCGATACCTCAGCAAGGATTCGTTCAAGACTCTGTATACCATTTACGTCAGGCACATACTGGAGTATGCAGCACCAGTTTGGAATCCGCACCTAGTCAAGCACGTCAAGAAATTAGAGAAGGTGCAAAGGTTTGCAACAAGACTAGTCCCAGAGCTACGGGGATTGTCCTACGAAGAAAGGTTGAGGGAAATCGGCCTGATGACACTGGAGGACAGGAGGGTCAGGGGAGACATGATAACGACATATAAAATACTGTGCGGAATAGACAAGGTGGACAAAGACGGGATGTTCCAGCGATGGGACACAGACACAAGAGGTCACAATTGGAAGTTGAAGACTCAGATGAATCAAAGGGATGTTAGGAAGTATTTCTTCAGTCATAGAGTAGTCAGGCCATGGAATAGCCTAGAAAGTGACGTAGTGGAGGCGGGAACCATACATAGTTTTAAGGCGAGGTATGATAGAGCTCATGGGGCAGGGAGAGAGAGGACCTAGTAGCAATCAGTGAAGAGGCGGGGCCAGGAGCTATGACTCGACCCCTGCAACCACAAATAGGTGAGTACAAATAGGTGAGTACATACACAATAGATCAGTTAGAAACAAGCACAAAGTGAGGGGAAAGAAAAGACAAAATTGAAGGGAAAATATTCAGTTTTCTCGGGTCTCTGGTGTTTTCCTGCAGCAACTGTGGATAATAAGAGTTTAAATTGTTCACCTCAGAGCATAGTGCAAACCTGGGAAGGTTTTTGAAGCACCGTTAATGTGAATAGAATAATTAAAAAGAAAGTGAAGGGGAACCAGGGACAGGAGTGCCGTCACAACGAGAATCATTATGCAGCTGCAACACAGCCAGGATCTCAGACAATACCTGTGCCAGGCGTGATATACAAATTATCTTTTTGTTGTTGCATGTTGAATCATCAGTGTTTGGTCCTGCATCACTGGTACCTGGGAGTCACAAGCACTACTCTGGAGAGCTGAATATCATGCATACAGCACTTAACATTTAGTAAGGAGGAAAGCTCAGTAAGAATGTTTGGGTCATCACATGTTGGCTGACACAGACATTAGTGAGCGTCCGCACAGGCGCTTAGGTCAGGCAAAACTGCCAGTAAACAAACATACAGTAACATAGCTACTAAATAAGGGTATCAGCAGGACAAAGAGGTTTCTAGAATTGACAGAGTAATTTAAGCACACAAAGACAGTGTGTACATATGAAGTGACTCATAAACACACACACAAGCATGTACACACAATTGCGCACACAGCCTCCTAACTGTTATTGGCTTAAACAAATAAACAGGAACACCCTCACATTCACATATGCATAAACCTCCCCGCTCTCTCTCTCTCTCCTCCTCCTCCTCCTCCTCCTCCTCCTCCTCCTCCTCCTCTTCTTCTTCCTTCTCTTCTTCCTCCTTCTCCTCTTCCTCTCCCTCCTCCTCATCCTCCACCTTCTCCTCCCTCACCCTTTCTCCACCACCATTGCCTTTCCCTCTCTTCCTTTCCCTCACTCTCGATCCTGTCTCTTCCTCTCCCTCCCCCCATTTCTCCTCTCTCTCTCTATTCCCCCCTCCCCTTCCTCCCTTCTCCCCTTTCTCTCCCTCTCCCGCTACCCACTTCCCATTCTCTCTCCACCTCTCCACCAGAGCTCTCAAGGAGGGCTTGGCCATCTTCTACTTCCACATCCATCCACCATTTATTGAAGCAGATAAATTTAAGCACATCCCTCAGTGTTACAACTGCTATTCTTACCAGCATACCACGAAAAACTGCCCCGCTAAAGACACGAAGCTCTGTGCTACCTGTGGCACAGAAGGGCACGATTTCATGTCCTGCACCTCCACCACTCCACCCAAATGCCTCAACTGCAAAACCGACCACCATACTCTGGCAGCCAAATGTCCTACCAGACGGGAAATACTGAAAAAACAGCTAGAACAACAGCAGACACAAAATACTCAAGCAACATCATTTGCTGATATCACCAAGACCCA
>NW_027196894.1:0-35000 GCF_038502225.1 Cherax quadricarinatus | reverse complement strand
GTACAGAAGGCAGAGAATGCACGAAAATAGGGAGATCAGTCGCAGAGCCAGGAATGAGTATGCACAGGTAAGGAGGGAGGCCCAGCGACAGTATGAAAATGACATAGCATCGAGAAACAAGACTGACCCGAAACTGTTGTATAGCCATATCAGGAGGAAGACAAGAGTCAAAGACCAGGTGATCAGATTAAGGACAGAAGGTGGAGAACTCAAAAGAAATGATCAGGAGGTATGTGAGGAGCTGAACAGGAGATTTAAGGAAGTTTTTACAGTAGAGACAGGAAGGGCTGTGGGAAGACAGCACAGAAGGGAACATCAAGAGGGAATATACCAACAAGTGTTGGATGACATACGAACAACTGAGGAGGAGGTGAAGAAGCTCTTAAGTGACCTTGACACCTCAAAGGCGATGGGACCGGACAACATCTCCCCATGGGTCCTTAGAGAAGGAGCAGAGATGCTGTGTGTGCCTCTAACCACAATCTTTAACACATCCCTTGAAACTGGGCAACTACCTGAGAAATGGAAGACAGCTAATGTAGTCCCCATATTTAAGAAAGGAAAGAGAAACGAGACAATAAACTACAGACCTGTGTCTCTGACATGTATTGTGTGCAAAGTCATGGAGAAGATTATCAGGAGGAGAGTGGTCAAACACCTGGAAAGGAACAGGATTATAAATGAAAACCAGCTTGGGTTCATGGAAGGCAAATCCTGTATCACAAACCTCCTGGAGTTTTATGACAAGGTAACAGAAGTAAGACACGAGAGAGAGGGGTGGGTAGATTGCGTTTTCCTAAACTGCAGGAAGGCCTTTAACACAGTTCCCCACAAGAGATTAGTGCAGAAGCTGGAGGATCAGGCGCAAGTAAAAGGGAGGGCACTGCAATGGATAAGGGAATTCCTGACAGGGAGGCAGCAACGAGTCATGGTACGTGAAGAGGTATCACAGTGGGTGCCTGTTACGAGCAGGGTCCCACAGGGATCAGTTCTAGGACCAGTGCTATTTTTGATATATGTGAACGACATGATGGAAGGAATAGACTCTGAAGTGTCCCTGTTCGCAGATGACGTGAAGTTGATGAGAAGAATTAAATCGAACGGGGATGAGGCAGGACTGCCAAGAGACCTGGACAGGCTGGACATGTGGTCCAGTAACTGGCTTCTCGAATTCAATCCAGCCAAATGCAAAGTCATGAAGATTGGGGAGGGGCAAAGAAGACCGCAGACAGAGTATAGGCTAGGTGGACAAAGACTACAGACCTCACTCAGGGAGAAAGTCCTTGGGGTGACCATAACACCGAGCACATCACCGGAGGCACACATCAACCAAATAACTGCTGCAGCATACGGGCGCCTGGCAAACCTGAGAATAGCGTTCCGATACCTTAATAAGGAATCGTTCAAGACACTGTACACTGTGTATGTTAGGCCCATACTGGAGTATGCAGCACCAGTCTGGAACCCACACCTGGTCAAGCACGTCAAGAAGTTAGAGAAAGTACAAAGGTTTGCAACAAGGCTAGTCCCAGAGCTCAAGGGAATGTCGTACGAGGAAAGGTTAAGGGAAACCGGACTGACGACACTGGTGGACAGAAGGGTCAGGGGAGACATGATAACGACATACAAGATACTGTGGGGAATAGACAAGGTGGACAGAGATAGGATGTTCCAGAGAGGGGACACAAGGACAAGGGGTCACAACTGGAAGCTGAAGACTCAGACGAGTCACAGGGACGTTAGGACGTATTTCTTCAGTCATAGAGTTGTCAGCAAGTGGAATAGCCTAGCAAGTGAAGTAGTGGAGGCAGGAACCATACATAGTTTTAAGAAGAGGTATGACAAAGCTCAGGAAGCAGAGAGAGAGGACCCAGTAGCGATCAGTGAAGAGGCGGTGCCAGGAGCTGAGTCTCGAACCCTGCAACCACAATTAGGTGAGTACAATTAGGTGAGTACACACACACACACACACACACACACACACACAGAGGACTCCAACCACAACAACCCTGAAGCAACAGATAACCTCAACCAAAACCCGCACACTGTTCCCTGGACCCCACCCCCCCACAAACCCCACCTCTACAGCAGCCCCCTTTGGGCACTCTGTCCCCACCTCTCACCACTAACTCCACCCACATTGTAGCAACCCCAACCCGCACACTGTTCCCTCTGCCACCACCCTCCACATCATAGACCCCACTGCTACAGTAGCTCCCTACGGGCACTCTGCCCTCACTCCCCGTCACAAATCCCACCCACACCACAAACCCCCATAGGCCCCCCTTGGGCTCCAGCTCCCCTAACCCAAATATTCTCCCAGGTCCACCGTGATAGACAAGAAGCTGAAGGTGAGGTACACAAACGCCGATGGAATAGCAAATAAATATGAGGAGTGGCACGAAAGAATCAACGATAAATCCCCAGACATCATAGCTGTCACAGAAACGAAACTCAGTGAGACAATAACAGATGCAGTCTTCCCACCTGGCTATCAGATCCCAAGGAAATATAGAAGGAGCAGAGGGGAAGGAGGGGTTGCACTGCTCACAAAAACACGATGGAATTTCGAGGAAATGGAGGGCATGGACGAGATTGGAGAAAGGGACTACATAGCAGGCACTATTCATTCTGGGAAACATAAGGTAGTCATTGCTGTGATGCATAACCCACCACAGAACTGCAGGAGGCCAAGAGAGGAATACGATGAGAACGACAGAGCGATGGTGGACACACTGGCTGAGGTGGCATGAAGAGCTCAATCGTGCAGAGCAAAGTTACTGGTTATGGGTGATTTCAACCACAAGGAGATCGATTGGGAAAACCTGGAGCCTCATGGGGGCCCCAAAACATGGAGAGCCAAGATGATGGATGTGGTACTGGAAAACCTCATGCATCAACACATTAGGGACACTACCAGAGAGCGAAGGGAGGATGAACCAGCAAGACTGGACCTTGTGTTCACCCTCAGTAGCTCAGACATTGATGACATCACATATGAGAGGCCCCTCGGAGCTAGTGACCACGTAGTCCTGAGTTTTGATTACACAGCAGAGTTACAGGTGGAGAGGGTAACAGGAGTCGAATGGGAAAAACCAATAAATATACAGGTATGAGGAACTTCCTGCAGGAGGTGCAGTGAGACAGAGAAATGGCAGGAAAGACAGTAAATGAAATGATGGAATATGAAACAACAAAACGCAAGGAGGCAGAGAAAAGGTTTGTTCCCAAGGGCAACAGAAATAATGGGAAGACCAAAGCGAGTCCTTGGTTTACCCAAAGGTGCAGAGAGACAAAAACTAAGTGCATTAGAGAATGGAAGAGGTATAGAAGGCAAAGGACTCAGGAAAACAAGGAGATCAGTCGAAGAGCCATAAACGAATATGCACAGATAAGGAGGAAGGCCCAGCGGCAGTACGAAAATGACATAGCATCGAAAGTCTGACCCGAAACTGCTCTTTAGTCAAATTAGGAGAAAGACGACGGTCAAAGACCAGGTGATCAGGCTGAGGAAAGAAGGTGGGGAACTCACAAGAGGTATGCGAGGAGCTCAACATGAGACTTAAGGAAGTATTCACAGTGAAGATAGGAAGGACTCTGGGAAGACAGGACAGAAGGGGACACCAACAGGGAATAGACCAACAAGTGCTGGACGATATGCACACAACTGAGGAGGGGGTGAAGAAGCTGCTAAGTGACCTTGACACTTCAAAGGCAATGGGACTGGACAGCATCTCCCCATGGGTCTTCAGGGAGGGAGCAGATATACTGTGTGTGCCATTAACTACAGTCTTCAACACATCCCTTGAAACTGGGCAACTACCTGAGGTATGGAAAACTGCAAATGTAGTTCCCATTTTTAAAAAAGGAGACAGAAATGAGGCACTAAATTACAAACCAGTGTCACTGACGTGTATAGTATGCAAAGTCATGGAGAAAATTATCAGGAGGAGAGTGGTGGAGCACCTGGAACAGAACAAGGTTGCAAACGACAACCAGCACGGTTTCAAGGAAGGCAAATCCTGTGTCACAAACTTTCTGGAGTTCTATGACAAAGTTACAGAAGTACGACACGGGAGAGAGGGGTGGGTTGATTGCATTTTCTTGGAATGCAAGAAGGCCGTCGACACAGTTCCTCACAAGCGACTAGTGCAGAAAATAGAGGATCAGGCACGTATAACAGGAAGGGCATTGCAATGGACCAGAGAATACGTGAAAGGGAGGCAACAACGAGTCATGGTATGGGATGAGGTATCACAGTGGGCACCTCTGACGAGCGGGGTACCACAGGGGTTGGTCCTAGGACCAGTGCTATTTCTGGTATATATGAATGTCATGATGGAAGGGATAGACTCAAAGGTGTCCCTGTTCACAGATGATGTGAAGTTAATGAGGAGAATTAAATCAGATGAGGATCAGGCAGGACTTCAAAGAGACCTGGACAGGCTGGACATGTGGTCCAGTAACTGGGTTCTTGAATTCAACCTGCCAAATGCAAAGTCATGAAGATTAGAGAAGGGCAAAGAAGACCGCAGAGAGAGTATAGATTTGGTAGCCAAGGACTGCAAACCTCGCTCAAGGGGAAGGACCTTGGGGTGACCATAACACAGAGGATGTCTCTGGAGGCACACATCAACCAGATAACTGCTGCAGCATACGGGCGCCTGACAAACCTGAGAATAGCGTTCCGAAACCTTAGTAAGGAATCGTTCAAGAAACTGTACACTGTGTACATCAGGCCCATACTGAAGTATGCAGCACCAGTTTGGAACCCACACCTGGTCAAACACGTCAAGAAATTAGAGAAAGTGCAAAGGTTTGCAACAAGGCTGATTCCGGAGCTCAGGGGCATGTCCTACGAAGAAAGGTTGAGGGAAATTGGACTGACAAACATTGGAGGACAGGAGGGTCAGAGGAGACATGATAACGACATGCAAAATACTGCATGGAATAGATAAGGAAGACCGAGACAGGTTGTTCCAGAGAGGGGACCCAGAAACAAGGGGTCACAATTGGAAGCTGAAGACTCAATCGAGTCAGAAGGATGTTGGGAAGTATTTCTTCAGTCATAGAGTCGTCAGGAAGTGGAATAGCCTAGCTAGTGATGTAGTGGAGGCAGGAACCATACATAGCTTTAAGACGAGGTATGATAAAGCTCTGGAAGCAGAGAGAGAGAGGACCTAGTAGTGATCAGTGAAGAGGTGGGGCCAGAGCTGAGTCTCGACCCCTGCAACCCCAATTAGGTGAGTACAATTAGGTGAGTACACACACGCACACACGCACAAAGTGAGTGTGGAAGCGGGTGTTCAAGAATTACGAGAGATTGGTCAACAAGTGAAATGTGGGGCACCATACAGTGAGAGTGAAAAAGTTAATAAGCAAAAGGAGAAAAGAAAAAATAAAATACACAACAAGGGAAGGTGGCAGTAGTAGGCAGTAGTAGACCTCTTGAAGCAGTGACATCACAACAGTTGTATGCCATTATACATATAAAGTGTAACACCGAATGTGAAGTGTATCTGTCATAAGTGAAAAGTGCAATCACGTGAGGAATGCGGGATGCATGAGCATGTATGGTTATAAACATCACGGGTGAAGGATTTTTAGAATAGTGATAGAAGGCCTATGTACGACGACTACGTCATCAGCATCTGGCAACCTGTCACCGCACCGCTGCCAGCACAAGTATTGCTCACCTATTGTGGTTGCATGTTGTCGGATTCTGGATTCTGGTCCTGCATCACTGTTAGATACTTGTCACTCACTCCTGCAAGCTATTACCAGAATTAGAGTAGAAATAACATAGATAAGGTGAAGATAGTGTTGATGAGCAGAGCAATCTAGCGAGGGGCAGTCTAGCGAGGGGCAGACTAGCGAGGGGCAGACTAGCGAGGGGCAGACTAGCGAGGGGCAGTCTAGTGAGGGGTGACGTAGACACTCCTAGAAGCTGAGACGAGCTAAATTTTACAACCTAGTTACTTTCTAATTTTATAAGTAGAATGCTAAGTGTTAGAAGTACCATTGGTAAGCCTTAGAATTACTGGTATTACTACTGGTATTTATTAGCAGTATGAATACTTGTAAGTGGGGGAATACACACACTAGGAAGCTAGGAAGTCCTCTCTCAATGTGAGCAAGGAATAGGATAATAACCAGTAGTAATAGATACTTAAATCCAGAAAGGGCAATAAGTGGAGAGAGTAGCATTACAAAGAAAGACAGCTGGGACTAAATTTGAGTCGACACAACAGAGAAGTATAACGGATCTTTCAACCACAACTACCCCTCCTCTAACCCCCTAACCATCTCTCCCTCACACACACACACACACACACACACACACACACACACACACACACATACACACACACACCCTTGCTAGGCGAGTACACACACACACACACACACACACACACACACACACACACACACACACACACACACACACACACACACACACACACACACACACACACACTCATGCTCACACACACTCATGCACACACACACACACTTAATAGGCGAGAACACACACACACACACACACACACACACGCACACACATGCGTGCACACACACACACACACCTTTACTAGGCGAGTATACACACACACATACAAATACACACACACACACACACACACACACACACACACACACACAGGAACGATCTCATCAACAGCAGCCACCTACTGGAGTTCTATGACATGGTGACAGCAGTAAGACAAGAGAGAGAGGGGTGGGTGGATTGCATTTTCTTGGACTGCAAGAAGGCGTTTGACACAGTTCCACACAAGAGATTGGTGCAAAAACTGGAGGACCAAGCAGGGATAACAGGGAAGGCACTACAATGGATCAGGGAATACTTGACAGGAAGACAGCAGCGAGTCATGGTACTTGGCGAGGTGTCAGAGTGGGCACCTGTGACCAGCGGGGTCCCACAGGGGTCAGTCCTAGGACCAGTGCTGTTTCTGGTATTTGTGAACGACATGACGGAAGGAATAGACTCTGAGGTGTCCCTGTTTGCAGATGACGTGAAGTTGATGAGAAGAATTCACTCGATCGAAGACCAGGCAGAACTACAAAGGGATCTGGACAGGCTGCAGACTTGGTCCAGCAATTGGCTCCTGGAGTTCAATCCCACCAAGTGCAAAGTCATGAAGATTGGAGAAGGGCAAAGAAGACCGCAGACGGAGTACAGTCTAGGGGGCCAGAGACTACAACCCTCACTCAAGGAAAAAGATCTGGGGGTGAGTATAACACCAGGCACAACTCCTGAAGCGCACATCAACCATATAACTGCTGCAGCATATGGGCGCCTAGCAAACCTCAGAACAGCATTCCGACATCTTAATAAGGAATCATTCAGGACCCTGTACACCGTGTACGTTAGGCCCATATTGGAGTATGCGGCACCAGTATGGAACCCACACCTAGCCAAACACGTAAAGAAACTAGAGAAAGTGCAAAGGTTTGCAATTAGACTAGTCCCAGAGCTAAGAGGTATGTCCTACGAGGAGAGGTTAAGGGAAATCAACCTGACGACACTGGAAGACAGGAGAGATAGGGGGGACATGATAACGACATACAAAATACTGAGAGGAATTGACAAGGTGGACAGACAGGATGTTCCAGAGATTGGACACAGTAACAAGGGGACACAGTTGGAAGCTGAAGACACAGATGAATCACAGGGATGTTAGGAAGTATTTCTTCAGCCACAGAGTAGTCAGTAAGTGGACTAGTTTGGGAAGCGATGTAGTGGAGGCAGGATCCATACATAGCTTTAAGCAGAGGTATGATAAAGCTCACGGCTCAGGGAGAGTGACCTAGTAGCGATCAGTGAAGAGGCGGGGCCAGGAGCTCGGACTCGACCCCCGCAACCTCAACTAGGTGAGTACTAGGTGAGTACACACCCGTAAGGCACCCCGGTATCAAGTGGTCACTCTACCACCCTCATCCTTCTCTTCCCCTCCCCCTGCCTCCCCTCCCCTTCTAATCCCATCACACACACACACACCTTCCCGGTGTCTAGGGGTCACTCTTCCCTCATCCTTCTCTCCCCCTCCCCCCTCCCCCCTAAATCCCATCCCTCTCTCACCCACACATACACACACACATACACAAGCACACATACACTTGAGACATACACATACCCCCCTTCCCCTAACCGCCTCTCTCCCTCCCCCTAGCCACCTACCCCTCCCCAAAACAATCTATCCCCCTCCCCCAACCATCTCTCCCCCTCCAATAACCATCCTCCCCCTCCCCCATAAACATCAATCCACCTCCCCCTAACCATCTATTCCCCTCCCCATAACCATCTCTCCCCCTTCCTTCTGTGGTGCAATGGGGCAACCAAGAACTAGGATGAGAGCGAAGGGCCTGATGAACGAATCTGGGAGGATTGGGAGGCAGAGCTCAAAAAACGGGAGGAAGACTGGGGAAGGAGGCTAGATGAGCTTGCAAGGAAGATGGAGGAGGGGTTAGCAGCAGAGTGCAGAATGTGGGAGCAACATGCCACAGGAGCAGAAGCCAAGATACAGAGATTAGAAAGAGGAGAAATCTGAAATAGCCTAGAGATAAAGATAATACAGAAGTCGCATCAGCAATGTTTACATCAGACACAGACAAAGGGTCTGAAGGGAGCATGGAAGCTAAACTATATGCAAAGGTCCTGTCAAACCCACATAGGGCCAAAACAAAGACAGGGAGCACACTAGGACAGTATGAGAGGTCAGAAGACATTGAAGGAACTAGGACATATGCAGGGACTTTACCAGACACTTGTGGGGGCCAGGAACAGGCGAGCAGGAAGGACAAACCAACGAGCATCGGGGCTAGAGCTAGGAAAGGGATTGAACGAATGAACACTCCATGGGAAGGAACTAACAGACCTCAGAGGATGCAATGGGAGTCACAGTGGGAGGTGGAAAGGGAGAGATCAGTTTTTGTCTATGGGCTAGACGAAGCTGAAGGGGAAACCTATGATGAAAGAAAACAGGAGGAAAAAGCGATTGAAGGTATCATGAAGGTGATAGGCGAGGGAGACATGACCCAGGTGGCAAATTTTCGGAGAGTTGGGTGGTTCACAAAGAGAAGGAAACAGCCTCTCAAAGTAATTTTCAAGGCAGAATCAACTCGAACTATGATCCTGCAGGAGAAAGCACGGCTGAGAGGCAAACAGGAGTTCAAGAGTGTGTACCTTGATCGAGACAGAACACAGGAGGAAAAGATGATACTGAAAGAGGGAGTGCAAAAACGAAAGGAGGAATGGGAGGAAATGAGAAAGAACAGCATAATAACCCAGGCACAGGTGGAAGGACAAGCACACCCCCTAGAAACACCTGCAGAAGGATTCCAACCACGACACCCCCAAGGCAACAGAACAATCTAAACCAACAATCACACACCGAACCCTCTGTTCCCACCCCCGCACCATGAACTCTACCCCTACAGCAACCCCCTATGGGAGCTCTTCCTCCACCTCCACTGCAACCCCCCACAGGCTCCTACCAGGGCTCCTGCTCTCCCAACCCCAGTGTTCCCCCAGGACCACAGTTACAGTATTAGAACAGAAGTTGAAGGTTTGGTACACAAATGCGGATGGATTAACGAATAAATATGAGGAGTGGCAAGAAAGAATCAATGAGAAGTTCCCAGACATCATAGCAGCTACAGAAACAAAACTCACTGAGACAATAACAGATGCAATCTTCCCACCAAGAATATCAGATCATGAGGAAAGATAGAAGGGGCAGAGGGGGAGGAGGTGTTGCTCTGCTCGGTAAAAAAAAATGGAAATTCAAGAAAATGGGAGGCATAGACGAGACAGGAGAAAGGTACTACGTAGTAGATACACTTCAGTCTGGGGAGCACAAGGTGGTCATTGCAGTGATGTATAATCCACCACAGAACTGCAGGAGTCCAAGAGAGGAATATGAAGAGAACAACAGAGCAATGGTGGACACACTTGCTGAGGTGGCAAGAAGAGCTCACTCCAGTAAAGCAAAGTTGCTAGTAATGGGCGATTTCAACCACAGGGAGATTGACTGGGAAAACCTGGAGTCACATGGGGGTCCCGAAACAAGGAGAGCAAAGATGTTGGATGTAGTGCTGGAAAACCTCATGCACCAACATGTTAAGGACACTACCAGAGTGAGAGGGGAGGACGAACCAGCAAGACTGGACCTTGTGTTCACCCTGGGCAGTTCAGACATTGAGGACATCACATATGAGAGTCCCCTAGGAGCTAGTGACAATGTGGTTCTGCGCTTTGAATACATAGTAGAGTTGCAAGTGGAGAGAGTAACAGGAGTTGAATGGGAAAAGCCAGACTATAAAAGAGGGGACTACATAGGTTTGAGGAACTTCCTGCAGGACGTTCAGTGGGACAGAGAACAGGCAGGAAACCCAGTAAATGAAATGATGGAATTTGTAACAACATAATGCAAGGAGGCAGTGGAATGGTTTATTCCCATGGGGAACAGAAACAATGAAAAGACCAGAACGAGCCCTTGGTTTACCCGACGGTGTAAGGAGGCAAAAACTAAGTGCAATAGAGAATGGAAAAAGTACAGAAGGCAGAGAACACATGAAAATAGGGAGATTAGCCGCAGAGCCAGGAACGAGTATACACAGGTAAGGAGGGAGGCCCAGCGACAGTATGAAAATAACATAGCATCGAAAGTCAAGACTGACCCGAAACTGTTGTATAGCCACATCAGGAGGAAGACAACAGTCAAAGACCAGGTGATCAGACTGAGGACAGAAATGATCAGGAGGTATGTGAGGAGCTAAACAGGAGATTTAAGGAAGTTTTTACAGTAGAGACAGGAAGGGCTCTGGGAAGACAGCACAGTAGGGAACATCAAGAGGGAATATACCAATAAGTGTTGGATAACATACAAACAACCGAGGAGGAGGTGCAGAAGCTGCTAAGTGACCTTGATACCTCAAAGGCGATGGGACCGGACAACATCTCCCCATGGGTCCATAGAGAAGGAGCAGATATACTGTGCATACCCCTAACCAGTCTTCAACACATCCCTTGAAACTGGGCAACTACCTGAGATATGGAAGACGGCAAATGTAGTCCCCATATTTAAGAAAGGGAACAGAAGCGAGGCACTGAACTACAGACCTGTGTCTCTGGCATCTTTAGTACGCAAAGTCATGGAGAAGATTATCAGGAGGAGAGTGGTGGAACACCTGGAATGGAACAAGATTATAAATTAGGGGTGGGTTGATTGCATTTTCCTGGACTGCAGAAGGCCTTTAACACAGTTCCTCACAAGAGATTAGTGCAGAAGCTGGAGGATCAGGCGCATATAACAGAGAGGGCACTGGAATGGATCAGGGAATACCTGACAGAGAGGCAACAACGAGTCATGGTACGTGAAGAGGTATCACAGTGGGCGCCTGTGACGAGCGGGGTCCCACAGGGGTCAGTTCTAGGACCAGTGCTGATGAGAAGAATTAAATCGGATGAGGATGAGACAAGACTGCAAAGATACCTGGACAGGCTGGACACGTGGTCCAGAAACTGGCTTCTCGAATTCAACCCTGCCAAATGCAAAGTCATGAAGATTGGGGAGGGTCAAAGAAGACCGCAGACAGAGTATAGGCTAGGTGGACAAAGACTACAGGCCTCACTCAGGGAGAAAGATCTTGGGGTGACTGTAACACCGAGCACGTCACCAGAGGCACACATCAACCAAATAACTGCTGCAGCATATGGGTGCCTGGCAAACCTGAGAATAGCATTCCGATACCTTAATAAGGAATCGTTTAAGACACTGTACACTGTGCATGTTAGGCCCATACTGGAGTGTGCAGTGCCAGTCTGGAACCCACACCTGGTCAAGCACGTCAAGAAGTTAGAGAAAGTACAAAGGTTTGCAACAAGGCTAGTTCCAGAGCTCAGGGGAATGTCATATGAGGAAAGGTTGAGGGAAATCGGACTGACGACACTGGAGGAAAGAAGGGTCAGGAGAGACATGATAACGACATATAAGATACTGCGGGGAATAGACAAGGTGGACAGAGACAGGATGTTCCAGAGAGGGGACACAGAAACAAGGGGCCACAATTGGAAGCTGAAGACTCAGATGAGTGAGAGGGATGTTAGGAATTATTTTTTCAGTCATAGAGTCGTTAGGAAGTGGAATAGCCTAGCAAGTGAAGCAGTGGAGGCAGGAACCATACATAGTTTTAAGAAGAGGTATGACAAAGCTCAGGAAGCAGAGAAGGAGAGGACCTAGTAGCGATCAGTGAAGAGGCGGGGCCAGGAGCTGAGTCTTGACCCCTGCAACCACAATTAGGTGAGTACAATTAGGTGAATTAGGTGAGTACACACACGCACACACACACACACACACACACACACACACACACACACACACACACACACACACACACACACACACACACACACACACAAACACACACACACTCTCTTACCTAGACAAACACACAACACAAACAACTGCACAGAAGTACATAAGGTTTCATTCTGTGGTAACCAAAAAAATGGGTTGCCAGAAAGAAGGACAGAAAACCAGGGGACTCAAAGATTAGTCTGGGAAGGACAACTGCGTAGCAGAGCTCACGAAAACAGAACATAAGTGGGGAAGGAATCTAGAAGAGCTTAGCAAGCAAACCGAAGAGAGGATAGCTGCAGAGGGCAGGAATTGGGAGATGCAAGTCACAGCAGAAGAGTCTAAGATACAGATATTAGAGGAAGAACTGAAAAATCTGAAACATCCTAAAGAACTGAAGAGCAATTAAGGTATGACATCAGAAACTGCTACCTCAGTCACAAACGAGGAGGCTATAGGGAATGAAGGAGTGAAACTGTATGCAGAGGCCCTATCAAACCATCGTGCAGCCAGATAAAAAAAAAGAGGAGCACATCAGGAACAATCGAGGGGACTGTGGAAAATGTATGAGCTAAGATATTTGTAGAGGCCCTAACAGACCACAGCAGTGCCCAGGGAAACCTGAGAAGGGTAATGACAAACCACTGGGCCCAGGGACAACAGATTGTGAAGGACTGAAAAAAGGCAAAAACTGAAAGAGTGGGTACAAAGAAGAAAGGAGGAATGAGAAACTAAGATAGAGATGAACAAGAGAACCTAGATTCAGGAGGAAGATCAAATGCAACTGCCCTCACAACCACCGCCAGAAGCCCCCCAACCAAAATGCAACCAAACATTTTAACCCAAAACCCACATGCTGAACCCAATGCCCCCACCCACCTCATTACACACTCCTCCTTCACAGTAACCCCCCATAGTTCCTTGATTGGTCTCCTACTTTCCCAGCCCCAACATACCCCCCAGACCATGGGTTTACAAAAGAAGTTGAAGGTTTGTTATACAAAAGCAGATGGAATAAATAAACATGAGGAGTGGCATGAAAGAATCAATGAGACATCCCCAGACATAAGAGCATTCACAGAAACGAAACTCGCCAGGATGATAACAGATGCAATCTTTCCACCGAGATATCAGATCCTGAGGAAAGAAAAAGGGGGCAGAGGGGGAGGATTAGGTGCGCTGCTCATTGAAAACTATTGGGCATTTGAGGGAATGGGTGGAATGGGCGAAAGGGACTGCATAGTAAGAACAGTCCAGTCTGCGGGCCCTAATTGCCCTAATTTCCATGATGTACAACCTGCCACAGAACTGCAGGAGGCCAAAAGAAGAATATGAAGAGAGCAACCAATGTGGCCAAAAGAGCTCACATGGGTAGACCAAAGTCACTAGTTATGGGTGATTTCAATCACAAGGATATTGACTGGGAAAACCTGGAGCCCCAAGGGGGTCCCAAAACATGGAGAGCCAAGATGATGGATGCAGTACTCAAAAATCTCATGCATCAACATTTAGGGACACTGTGAGAGAGAGAGAGAGGCGAGGATGAACCCATAAGACTAGACTTTGAGTAGTTTAGACATCGAGGACATCACATGCGAAATTCCCGTCGAAGCGAGTGATCATGTGGTCTTGAGCTATGAATACATAGGATGTCCAAATAACGTCTTCTTGAAATGTCCATTATGTTGCGGTGTCCAACAGAATGTAATAATGTTGGTAGAATTGACGACAATATGTAAAGTTAAAGGACACAAGTGCAACTAATGTGACATTTTTATTGTGGCAACATTTTGCTCTCCAGGAGCTTTGTCAAGCCGTTGCCACAATAAAAATGTCACATTAGTCGCACTTGTCTCCTTTTACTTTACATATGAATACATAGTTGAGTTACAAATAGAGAGGGTACAAGGAATAGGATGGGAAAAAGCCAAACTACAAAAGGGGGCAAACACAGGCATGAGGAACTTCCTGCAGAGGTTCAGTGGGAAACAGAATTGGTAGGAAAATCAGTGAACTAAATAATGGACTACATGAAAACAAAATGCAAGGAAGCAAAGAGGAGGTTTGTTCCAAAGGGCAACAAAAATAATGGGAAGACCACAGCGATCCCTACGTTCACCCAAAAGTGTAGGGAGGCAAAAACTAAGTGCCTAGATGATGGAAAAAGTACAGAAGATAAAGGACCCACCTGGACCACGAAATAAAGTTGAGGAAAGAAGGTGAGGAGTTCACAAAAAACGACCAAGAAGTGTGTGAGCAGCTCACCATGAGATTTAAAGAAGTATTCACAGTGGAGACAGGAAGGACTCGGGGAAATCTGAATACGGATTGCTGAAGCAATCCGGTCTAAGCTTAAAGGCGGTGGGAGCTGACAACATCTGTCCATGGACCATTAGAGAGGGAGGAGAGATGCTGTGTGTGCCACTAACAAAAATCTTCAACACATCTATTACAAACCAGGAATCCAAAGGCCTGTTATCCTGGGTGTAAAGGGAGCAAAATAAACACAGCAGAAAAACTTTTGACTTATATTACCCTTCACCAGGTAAGAACAGAAGTATGTATACTATATACCTATGTACAGCAGTAGGTATTAGTGCACTCCACGGTAAGCAAGGCAGAATAGAAGCCTATAGAGAGAGCAGACCGTGCTTCAACCAGCTCTAGAATGGGAAAGACAAGGGCAGACAGTTGTGTGGTACCCACAACACTTCTGCGATCGTCAAAGCCATCTTCTCATTGGCTGGACCCTGGGTACTGATTGAACGATGGGGCCCCATCATCAACCCTTAGCCCCTGGTTCGCTGGTTAGGGGAGAGAGCCTTTCAATGAGGGTATGTAAATGTGCCGAATAAAGGTTACGTACTCTTTGCATGCCACAACATCCACTGAAACTGGGCAACTACCTGAGGTATGGAAGATTGCAAAAGTAGTCCCAATTTTTAAGAAAGGAGACATACACAAGGCATTAAACTACAGACCTGTGTCACTGACGTGAATAGTATGCAAAGTCATGTAGAAGCTTATCAGGAGGAGAGTGGTGGAACATCTAGAAAGGAATAAGCTTATAAATGACAACCAGCACGGTTTTAGGGAAAGGAAATCCTGTGTCACAAACCAACTGGAGTATTTTGACTAGGTAACAGAAATAAGACACTAGAGAAAGGTATCGGTAGATTGCATTTTCTTGGGTTGCAAGAATGCTTTCAACACACAGAATACTTGACAGGGAGGCAACAACGAGTCATGGTACATGATGAGGTATCAGAGTGGGCGCCTCTGACGAGCGAGGTTCCATAGCGGTCAGTCCTAGGACCTGTGCTGTTTATGGTATATGTGAATGACATGACAAAAGGGATAGACTCAGAAGTGTCCCTGTTTGCAGATGATGTGAAGTTAATGAGGAGAATTAAACCGGATGATGGTCAGGCAGGAGACCTGGACAGGCTACAAGCCTGGTCCAACAACTGGCTCCTCGAATTTAACCACGTCAAATGAAAAGGCATGATGATCGGGGAAAGGCAAGAAAGACTGCAGACAAAGTAAAGGCTAGATGGTCAAGGACCGGAAACCTCACTTAAGGAAAAGGATCTTGGGGTGAGTATAATACCGAGCACATCTCCTGAGGCGCACATCAGCCAGATAACTGCTGTAGCATATTTGCACTTGGAAAACCTAAGAATAGCGTTCCGATTAATGAAACATTCAAGACTCTTTACACCGTGTACATCAGGCCCATTCTGTATTATGCAGCACCAGTTTGGAATCCACACCTGGTCAAGCACGCAGAGGAATTGAAGAAAGTGCAAAGGTTTGCAACAAGACTAGTCCCAGAGCTATGGGGAATGTCCTACGAAGAAAGGTTAAAAGAAATATGCCTGAAGAGATTGGTGGACAGGAGGGTTAGGAAAGACATGATAATATGTAAAATACTGCGAGGAATTGACAAGGTGGACAATAACAGAATGTTCCAGAGATGGGACACAGAAACAAGGGGTCACAATTGGGAGTTGGAAACTCAGATGAGACAAAGGGATGTTAGGAAGTATTTCTTCAGTCATAGATTTGTCAGGAAGTGGAACAGTCCAGAAAGTGACGTAGTGGAATCGGGAACCATTCATTGTTTTAAGACTAAGTTTTGATAAAGCTTAGGGAGCAGGGAGAGAGAGGACCCAGTAGCGATCAGTGAAGAGTTTGGGGCAGGAGCTATGAATCGACCCCTGCAACCACAACTAGGTGAGTACACACACACACACACACACACACACCACGGCAAAGATATAAACCATTCTTTACAGTGAGAGTGACTGAATAAATGTGAGTGAACGTTTAAGAGAGCTCCACACACGTATTTCTCAACACCACAACTCCAGCAGACTCTACCGCTCAGTGAACCTGAACAAATACAAAATCAATTTGATCATTTACAATGGCGAATACTCAGAACCATGATATGCACTATAAAAGGATGTAAAGTGCCGTAACCAGAGGCAAATCATTTGGTTCAAGCTCTCTTAAAACCTTAACAGATTTTACATATTATGAATCGACATTTGATTTCTAGTATTATGCATACATTGACACTAGTGTATCAGAATACGCTAAAAAAAAAACACCACCATACACAGTATAAAAGGTTGGAAGGTGCCATAACGGACACCATCATACATAGGATACAAGAGAGGAAGCTGTCATCAACATTCCAGCATAACTGGGTAGGAGCTTCCAACAGAAACCTAAAATAACAAATATTTTTTCTTTATTCTCTTATATCAAAAAAATCAATTTAAAGATGCTATTCAACATAGTGGAGCCTCATGCCAATATAGTGGAGCCTCGTGCCAATATAGTGGAGCCTCGTGCCAATATAGTGGAGCCTCGTGCCAATATAGTGGAGCCTCATGCCAATATAGTGGAGCCTCATGCCAATATAGTGGAGCCTCATGCCAATATAGTGGAGCCTCGTGCCAATATAGTGGAGCCTCGTGCCAATATAGTGGAGCCTCATGCCAATATAGTGGAGCCTCGTGCCAATATAGTGGAGCCTCGTGCCAATATAGTGGAGCCTCATGCCAATATAGTGGAGCCTCATGCCAATATAGTGGAGCCTCATGCCAATATAGTGGAGCCTCATGCCAATATAGTGGAGCCTCATGCCAATATAGTGGAGCCTCATGCCAATATAGTGGAGCCTCGTGCCAATATAGTGGAGCCTCGTGCCAATATAGTGGAGCCTCATGCCAATATAGTGCAGCCTCGTGCCAATATAGTGGAGCCTCATGCCAATATAGTGGAACCTCATGCCAATATAGTGGAGCCTCATGCCAATATAGTGGAGCCTCATGCCAATATAGTGGAGCCTCATGCCAATATAGTGGAGCCTCATGCCAATATAGTGGAGCCTCATGCCAATATAGTGGAGCCTCATGCCAATATAGTGGAGCCTCGTGCCAATATAGTGGAGCCTCGTGCCAATATAGTGGAGCCTCATGCCAATATAGTGCAGCCTCGTGCCAATATAGTGGAGCCTCATGCCAATATAGTGGAACCTCATGCCAATATAGTGGAGCCTCATGCCAATATAGTGGAGCCTCATGCCAATATAGTGGAGCCTCATGCCAATATAGTGGAGCCTCATGCCAATATAGTGGAGCCTCGTGCCAATATAGTGGAGCCTCGTGCCAATATAGTGGAGCCTCATGCCAATATAGTGGAGCCTCATGCCAATATAGTGGAGCCTCATGCCAATATAGTGGAGCCTCATGCCAATATAGTGGAGCCTCATGCCAATATAGTGGAGCCTCATGCCAATATAGTGGAGCCTCATGCCAATATAGTGGAGCCTCATGCCAATATAATGGAGCCTCGTGCCAATATAGTGGAGCCTCGTGCCAATATAGTGGAGCCTCATGCCAATATAGTGCAGCCTCGTGCCAATATAGTGGAGCCTCATGCCAATATAGTGGAACCTCATGCCAATATAGTGGAGCCTCATGCCAATATAGTGGAGCCTCATGCCAATATAGTGGAGCCTCATGCCAATATAGTGGAGCCTCATGCCAATATAGTGGAGCCTCGTGCCAATATAGTGGAGCCTCGTGCCAATATAGTGGAGCCTCATGCCAATATAGTGGAGCCTCATGTCAATATAGTGGAGCCTCATGCCAATATAGTGGAGCCTCATGCCAATATAGTGGAGCCTCGTGCCAATATAGTGGAGCCTCATGCCAATATAGTGGAGCCTCGTGCCAATATAGTGGAGCCTCATGCCAATATAGTGGAGCCTCGTGCCAATATAGTGGAGCCGCATGCCAGTAAGCTTGTAAATAAGTTTATCACATAAATAATTGTCAAATTGAGACTAATGCAGCCCAATAATAAGTGAAATTTGCATTTGACGAAACATAACAGCCCTGAAAGTTTGATGCCAATCAGATGATTCATTCTCCAGTTGACGCAAAGTTTTCACTTATTCCAAGTGTTTCTATTTTAGTATATAAAATAACTTACTGAGTAATATAAATCTCTAAGAGGTATCAGCAGTTAATAATTGAGGTCTGGGTATATAGATATACTTAATTACATTACACCTTTTTTTTGTTTAATAAATGGTGTGATAAACTGACTGGTTGATAAATGAGACACTTATATCAAAACTGATCAACTGAACACATCGACTCCACACTGAGGGACTGATTACCTCTAACTCCTCCTCATCTTCCACCGTTCTCTGCACTGGACTGAAGAAGCCCCTGGTTGGCGAAATATTTCCAGAATAAAGATACACAAATATTGCACGTGTCTCATTTGTCTATATTATACGTGAATTAACGGGAAAAAAAAGGTCACACTAATTTACACATAAAGTTGGCGACATAATAATTCCAAACCTCCAAAATAATCCGAACCTTCTTCTAAATAGGAGACACAATTTTGAATGTTTGAGGTTGATCAGAGAAGACATGTGTAAATTATCCCTTAGAAAAAGGTAATTCTAGGTTGGGGCTACATAGCACTGACCATGAGACACCTGCTGGTGATAACAGCTGCTGGTGATAACAGCTGCTGGTGATAACAGCTGCTGGTGATAACAGCTGCTGGTGATAACAGCTGCTGGTGATAACACCTGCTTCACTCCTTCATTCACGTACAGTTACCTAATAATTTAAATAAGATAAACCATGATTTCTATTTTTATTGTGGAATGCGTGTATTTGGTATCTAAACTCTTAACATCAAGTGGATCAATTCCCACGAAAATATAGCCTAAAAATATAATTGATAGTCCACAAAAATTTACATTAGCCAGAAGTCTGCTGGTATCTGCACATTAGCCAGAACTCTGCTGGTATCTGCACATTAGCCAGAACTCTGCTGGTATCTGCACATTAGCCAGAACTCTGCTGGTATCCACACATTAGCCAGAACTCTGCTGGTATCCACACATTAGCCAGAACTCTGCTAGTATCCACACATTAGCCAGAAGTCTGCTGGTATCTGCACATTAGCCAGAACTCTGCTGGTATCCACACATTAGCCAGAACTCTGCTTGTATCTGCACATTAGCCAGAACTCTGCTTGTATCTGCACATTAGCCAGAACTCTGCTTGTATCTGCACATTAGCCAGAACTCTGCTAGTATCTGCACATTAGCCAGAACTCTGCTGGTATCCACATAACACTGAGTGATACACATCACGACATATATACATTGAGAGACACGACTGTTGAATCTGGGTGTTGAGGTTTAAGAAAATGTAAGAAGCGTCGACTGTGACAGTGTGTGCCAAAGATGATTAACATAACTAAGCCGTAAGTCAACTGGGAATGTGCATTTGATTTTTGTCTAGTGACTACCAGTCTCACATTTACATACTTACCCGGAGAATTTGGTCAGTGTTAGCAAGTTTCCTGTAGTTAAGTATCATTACTGTTTGTTTACCAAAGCTTAAATAAAAACTTATGACTGATCTCCAGTTAGTGTGACAGCTCACACCTCACCTCACTAACTGTCCACCTCATCTTCCTGACACTCTCACTCTTACCTGAAAATGTGACATAAATATATACTTCCCCTTAGTAACCATCAATGTACTGACCTTGCCATTACCTGGATAATGGAGTAGAGTCAACGTCTAGGTAAGAGTTTCAGGATGAATGTGTGTAATTTACGTGTTTCGTAATAGATGAATTGGGTTCAAGTGAAGCAACTCAGGCAATAGCGTAGAAAAAAAAAACATGATGCACAACAAGCCTTCAACAAGTGTCTGTAGCCGGTACAAGGAACGGATAATAATAATAATGATATCTTTTTTTTCCATAAGTACATGTACAAGGTACACAGGCTTAGCTGACATCAATGACATACTACTATGTAGAAAGCCGATTATTGTGCTGAGCATTTCGGGCAAATTAGGTAAATTTTGTCCCAGGATGCGACCCACACCAGTCCACTAACACCCAGGTATCCATTTTACTGATGGGGAATATAGACAACCGATGTAAAGAAACACGTCCAGTGTTTCTACTCTCGCCGGGAATCGAACCTGGACCTTCACCGTGTGAAGCGAGAGCTTTAGCCACCAGGCCACGGGGCACGGGATGTGAACCTATGGCTAGTGAGTCATACAGCTCACAGGCCAGTGTAGTCGTGCTATTTTGATTTAGTGAGTCAAGTGTCACTAGTGACCTGCCAGTGTGGATAAATAAGTTACATGTGACACACCTGGGTATCTTTAATGTTGAAATATTTTACCTGTGAAGCAGGGTTCTTCAGTCGAAAACAGGCGAACATAACTATGGAGACAATAGAAGTAAGTTTGAGGTAAATAGTCCCTCAGCCTAAGGGACTGACTACCTTCTATCAAGACTGAGGAACTGATCACTCAGTATAACTTCGACTGTGTCTAGTGTTATATTGGCCTATATGTGACTGAAGAAGTCTGCTGCACTGACGAAAAGTTTGGGTAATAAAGATGGCCAGGAGCTGCACATGTGTTCTTAAATAACAAAAAGGCACAATACCGTGACTGGAACGATACACAAATAACCCGCACAATACAGAGAGAAGCTTACGACGACGTTTCGGTCCGACTTGGACCATTGACAAAGTCAATGTGACTTTGTCAATGGTCCAAGTCGGACCGAAACGTCGTCGTAAGCTTCTCTCTTTTATGTGCGGGTTATTTGTGCATGTGTTCTTAATTATCATCTTGTCTGTGTTGCATATATCAATAATATGATACTTATAACGTGGATAATATTGTTAAATGTTTGTCTGTGATATCTAAACTATGAAAAGAATGCATACAGAGGAGGACAGTAAGAGGATCCAAGACGTTCTCGATGGTGGACAGGAATGATCATAGAGCATTTACGTAATGCTTATGTGGCGGAGGAAAGTTATCGGTTTTGATCCGAGGAAAAGACAGATAGTTTCATACTTCATCAACAGCTCTTCACAAGCTGCAAGACATACCCTTGAAGGCTAAAACACAAGAAGCAGACTCCATATAAACGCTAAAACACAAATAATGACAAACATATTTGCAGTAATTAAATCGTAAAAGTGGGTCCAGGAGGTAGCGCTCCAAGTAATTGTACACACACACACACACACAGACACACAGACACACAGACACACACACACACACTGACACACTGTCCACAGTTCCTCCTCTACCTTCCCCCCCCCCTCCACACTCGGACAAACACACTACTAACCTAACACACAGAATTACATAAGTTTTCCATTCCGAGGGAATCAAAATAAAAAAAAATGGGTTGCCAGAGAGCAGGAAGGAAAACAAGGGACAGGAGGATGAATCTGCAAGGGAAGATTAGGCAGCAGAGCTCACAAAAAGGGAACATGAATGGGAAAAGAAACTAGAAGAACTTAGCATGAGACTGGAAGAGAGGATAGATATGGAAAGCAGGAAGTGGGAGATGCAAGTCATAGCAGCAGAGACTAGGATTCAGAGATTAGAAGAGGAACTGAAAAATCTGAAACAGCCTAAAGAACTAAAGAACATTTTGGGAATGACATCAGAGACTGCTACCTCATTCACAAATAAGGGGACAGTAGGGAAAGAAGGAGCAAAACTGCATGTAGAAGCTCTAGCAGAGGGGACTGTAGTAAATGAAAGAGCTAAGCTATATGTGGAGGCCCTAACAGACCACAGCAGAGCCCAGGGAAAACCGAGAAGGGAAAATGACAGGCCACTGAGCCCAAGTACAATAGATAGTGGAACTGAAAAAAGGAAAGCTGCAATGGAGGAAATTAAATTGAATGGGTGGATACACAAGGATACGCAGTGGGATAATGAAAGGGAGAGGTCAGTCTATGTGTATGGGCTCCAGGAAGTTGAAGGGGAAACATATGAAGCAAGAAAACAAGGGGAAAAAAAGCAATTGAAAGCATCATAAAAGCAATAGGAGAAGATGACATGACCCAGCTGGAAAATTTTTGGAGAACAGGGGGGTTTGCAAGAAGAAGAACCCGGCCAGTGAAAGTGGCTTTCAAGGCAGAATCGACTCGGACCAGGATCCTGCAGGAGAAAGCAAGATTAAGGGACATGCCGGCACACAGGAAGGTGTATCTCGACCGCGACAGAACACAAGAAGAAAGGCAGAAACTGAGAGAGATGGTACAAAGGCGAAAGGAGGAAAGAGAGGGGATGGAGGAGACAGACAGGAGATCCCAGACCCAGGAAGAAGATCAAATACAGGCTCCCTCACAACTTCCTATAAAAGCCCCCCAACCAGGTCAATCCCAGTGCAACCAAACAGTTTAAACCAAAACACCCATGCCATATCCAATGCCCCCACCCACTGCATTACAAACTCCACCCCAACAGCAACCACTCATAGTTCCTTATCAGGTCTCCCACTTCCTCAACCCCAATATACCCCCCAGACCGCAGTACTAGAAAAGAAGTTGAAGGTGTGGTATACAAATGCAGATGGAATAACAAATAAGTGTGAGGAGTGGCATGAAAGAATCAATGAGACATCCCCCGACTTAATAGAAACAGAAACAAAACTCACCAGAATAATAACAGATGCAGTCTTTCCACCCGGATATCAAATCCTCAGGAAAGACAGAGGGAGGAGAGGGGGAGGAGTTGCACTGCTCATTAAATCTAGTGGGGTTTTGAGAAAATGGAAGGAATTGATGGCACGGGCGAAAGGGACTACTTAGTAGGAACAATCCAGTCTGAGGGACATAAGGTGATAATTGCAGTAATGTACAACCCACCACAGAACTGCAGGAGGCCAAGAGAAGAATACGATGAGAGCAACAGAGCAATGGTCGACACACTAGCCGAAGTGGCCAGAAGAGCACACATGGGGGAAGCAAAGTTACTAGATATGGGTGATTTCAATCACAAGGAGATCGACTGGGAAAACCTAGAGCCCCATGGGGTCCCAAAACATGGAGAGCCAAGATGATAGATGTGGTGCTGGAAAACCTCATGCATCAACATGTTAGAGACACTACCAGAGAGAGAGGTGAGGATGATCCAGCAAGACTGGACCTTATATTCACCTTGAGTAGTTCAGACATCGAGGATATCATGTATGAAAGGCCCCTAGGAGCTAGTGATCATGTGGTTCTGTGCTTCGACTACATAGTTGAGCTTCAAGTGGAGAGAGTAGCAGGAATAGAATGGGTAAAACCAAACTACAAATGGGGGAACTACTCAGGCATGAGGAACTTCTTGCAAGATATTCAGTGGGAGAGGGAATTGACAGGAAAACCAGTACAAGAAGTGATGGACTATGTGGCAACAAAATGCAAGAACTCAGAGGAGAGGTTTGTTCCCAAGGGAAACAGAAATAATGGGAAGAACAGAACGAGTCCTTGGTTCACCCAAAGGTGTAGGGAGGCAAAAACTAGGTGTACTAGAGAATGGAAAAGGTACGGAAGACAGATAACTCAGGAAAATAAAGAGATCAGCCGAAGAGCTAGAAACGAATATGCACAGATAAGAAGGGAGGCTCAGCAACAATATGAAAATGACATAGCATCAAAAGTAAAGACTGACCCGAAGCTGTTGTACAGCCACATCAGGAGGAAAACAACAGTTAAGGACCAGGTAATCAGACTGAGTAAGGGTGATGGGGAGCTCACAAGAAACGACCGAGAGGTATGTGTGGAGCTCAACACGAGATTTAAAGAAGTATTTACAGTGGAAACCGGTAGGACTCCAGGAAATCAGAACATGGGAGTACACCAACAAGTGCTGGATGAGGTACACATAACCAAGGAGGAGGTGAAGAAGCTGCTATGTGAACTTGACACCTCAAAGGCGGTGGGACCAGACAACATCTCTCCGTGGGTCCCCAGGGAGGGAGCAGAGATGCTGTGTGTGCCATTAACAAAGATCTTCAACACATTCATTGAAACTGGGCAACTCCCTGAGGTATGGAAGATGGCAAATGTAGTCCCAATTTTTAAAAAGGGAGACAGACATGAGGCACTAAACTACAGACCTGTATCACTAACATGTATAGTATGCAAAGTCATGGAGAAGATCATGAGGAGGAGAGTGGTGGAGCACCTGGAAAGAAAGAAGTGAATAATTGACAACCAGCACGGTTTCAGGGAAAGAAAATCCTGTGTCACAAACCTACTGGAATTTTATGACAAGGTGACAGAAGTAAGACAAGAGAGAGAGGGGTGGATCGACTGCATTTTTTTTGGACTGCAAGAAGGCCTTCGACACAGTTCCTCACAAGAGGTTACTGCAAAATCTAGACGATCAGGCACACATAACAGGAAAGGCACTGCAATGGATCAGAGAATACCTGACAGGGAGGCAACAACGAGTCATGGTACGTGACGAGGTGTCAGAGTGGGCTCCTGTGACAAGCGGGGTTCCACAGGGGTTAGTACTAGGACCTGTGCTGGTTTTGGTATATGTGAATGACATAATGGAAGGGATAGGCTCAGAAGTGTCCTTGTTTGTAGATTATGTGATATTAATGAGGAGAATCAAATCGGTGGAGGACCAGGCAGGACTGCAAAGAGACCTGGACAGGCTACAAGCCTGGTCCAGCAACTGGCTCCTTGAATTTAACCCTAACAAATGCAAAGCCATGAAGACTGGGGAAGGGCAAAGAAGACCGCAGACACAATATAGTCTATGTGGCCAAAGACTGCAAACCTCACTCAAGGAAAAAGATCTTGGGGTGAGTATAATACCGAGCACATCTCCTGAAGCGCACATCAATCAGATAACTGATGCAGCGTACGGGCGTCTGACAAACCTAAGGATAGCGTTCCGATACCTCAGTAAGGAATCGTTCAAGACTAGAGAAAGTGCAAAGGTTTGCAACTCAATGAAATAACTTCTCACTGGAAAATCTCGGGTCCCTAGAATCTATTCCCCCAAGTCGCTTCAAGCTCAAAAAGGTGACAGAATTAACTAGTATATCCTTCCGTGACTTGACTTACAATAAATTGAGACTATAACAATCACCAAATCTTTTAAATACCTGTACTGTAGGCCTACCATAGAGAATGATTACTCATGGCTTGTGGTAACCGTCTGTGGTATGCAGTGTTGAAGTTCCAATGGTAGATTCGAGATAGAGTTGAATCTTGATTCAGTAGAGTTGATCCTGGCAAGGTCGCCACTTGTGAAGGCTTACTCAGCCCTGTAACAACTTCAGTGAGTATTACCAAGGCTGGCTCCTCCTCAGAAAAAAATAATGAATAGAAAAAGTGTAAAAACTGACAAACATAAACACTTTATTATTTAGAAAATATAAAATATAAAATACTTAAATATGAAATATGTATCCTACTTTAAAGAAAAATGAAAAATGAAAAATATAAATGATATCTGAATTCAATGCTAATATATACAATTAAACTTGGGTGTCTGGTTGATGTTGACACAGTCTTGTAGAGATTACAGCCGTTGTTGATGAAGTGGGGGGGGGCCACAGGTGTTGGTGACAACCCAACGGCCAGTTCTTCACAGAGTCAGTCCAGATGACAGGAACACAGGTTCTTTACCACTGCAAAGATGAGGGGTTATGTCCTGTGGTGGCGTACAGTTAATCAGGTAGGTAAAGAGTGACGTCTCGGGATGTTAGTCCGTCTCCTTCAACACTTCTCGTTGGTTGGCAGATGACCCATTCTGTCATTCCAAGCTGGAAAGAGAGACAGGTTACCCACTGCTTAAGAAATCACTCTCCATGATAAGTACAATACCTAAAAGACTTGGTGATTATCAAAGCGTCTAACATGGAGATCAAGGCTGAAAGGACTAAGTTTATTATTGGTCTTTTGACCAATAAGTCCACTAGAATAGGAGCAGAAGCTTGTACTTACAGTTGTGCTGGGAGCTGTGAGTCGAGTGATTACTGTTTGGCCGGAGCCACACACGTCACCTTTCGGTGTGGGGGAAAAAGGGGAGGGGGGAATAGCGGGAGCTAGACTTACCCTACCTTAACAAGCAGCCGGCAATCAAACTATCGTTACCATATACTCGCTCGCTACTCCTATCTGTTGTACTTTTCCCTCACACAGAGCTAAGGGGATTCTCCTACGAAGAAAGGTTAAGAGAAATCGGCCTGACGACACTGGAGGACAGGATGTTCCAGAGATGGGACACAGAAAGAAGGGATAATAATTGAAAGTTGAAGACTCAGATGAGTCAAAGGGATGTTAGGAAGTATTTTTTCAGTCGTAGAGTTGTCCGGCAGTGGAATAGCCTAGTGGTGGCGGGAACCATACATAGTTTTAAGACGAGGTTTGATAAAGCTCATGGAGCAAGGAGAGATAGGACCTAGTAGTAATCAGTGAAGAGGCGGGGCCAGGAGCTATGACTCGACCCCTGCAACCACAAATAGGTGAGTACACACACAATCAATCAATTGAAAAAAAAAAATATGCTCCAACCATGAATAAAATCGTAATAGATGGAAGCAAGACTTTTTTCAAAGTCTTTGTGGTTCTTTCAGTATAAAGTCATCATTCACATTTTATAGGCACAAGTGAAGCCAGAGCGTGACACAGTAGCGGAAAGGCACTTCCTTCCTCTGACTTATGATGTGCTGACGCAATTACTGTACTGATTATTGGCTTTTATGTTGGGAATTTATTTATTCCACACACACGACGGTAGTTCTCCCTAGAGTGCGCACAGAGAAAATGCAGCCAGACTAGACCAGCGCAGCCTACAGCCAAGCTGGACCAGTACGTCAAGCACCTCCTGTCAGACCAGACTCGTGGATCAAGCAATCCCCAGCGAAGCCAGACCAGTTGATCTAGATCAGACCAGTGGATCAAGTACCCTCAGCCAGGAGAGATCAACTGATTCAACTGATTCAACGCTTCCAGCAGACTCAACGTCAGTAGCCAGATCATGCAAGCCCACCCAGCACCTCCAGTCAGAGCAGACTAGCATATACAGCACTTCCAGGAAAAGCAGACTAGCGGATACAGCACTTCCAGAAAAAGGAAACTAGCGGATACAGCGACTGCAGTCTAAACAGACCAAGGTAAACACCTCCTCCAAATTATGAGTTAGGTGTTAGTTGTTCCAGCCTAAGTATTGTTACTGATATTTTTTTATGTACACATAATATATGTTATCCGCTCACTTGTTACGATTCCATTCACCAGAGCACTGATTTACTGAATTATCTCTTACTACAATAATTATTTAACTCATTGCATGAAGTTGTATATTTATTGTATCTCTATGTACACTGGGATTCTTTCGCACACTTTACCATGCCTCTATTATCGTATGGAGTAAAATCAGGGAACGGATATGGCTTTAATCCATGTCAAGTGATTGCCACAACTCACAAGCAAGGACTCACTTGCCAAGATTTAACCTCGGTAAGCCATGAGTGTCTTCAGAGACGACAAAGACACCGGGAGACAAGTGCTAGTAACTCTCTCTCCTGTATACATTCCTAAATGACAAAAGAAAAAAACTTAAACTCCATATTTATGTGGTCACCTGCCACACAGAGACGACAGATGTCCTGAGAAAAATGTATTTAAATGTAATACTTGACCAGTACAGAAGAACAATGTAAAGTAACATTTTCAATGATAAAATACAGATCAAACAAGATTATAAATAACTAAATTTGCTTCGTTTAACATAATGAACTTTGCTGTGTTAGATTTACAACATTGATTACTGAGATTTTTTTTATTTGCTACAATATAAACAAGGAAACTTTACCTAGAAGAATTGTTGCAATGAATTGTTGCAGAAAGTTGCTAATGAGTTTTTTCACATAGTGTAAAATAATGTAAATAATTCAGAGAACCGACTAGGTGACGAGTGAGCCATCAGTGCAACATTTCTGCAACATTTGTGCAACATTTCTGCAACATTTGGGTGTCTTTACTGCGGAAACGATTCTCCAGCCAGTGACTTTATCAGTCCAGTACAGAGAGAACAGTGGAGATGAGGAGTTTAACGTAATCAGTCCCTGATCCTGGACTCAATGTAATCAGTCCATCAGTCATGATGGACTGATTACATTACAGGTCTGGACGGTCGTCTTATTATTTCAGAACAATAGGAAAAGAGTTTAATCTGAAATTCATTAACTTGAATCATAAAATTCGTTTGGAATTTTAACCCGGAGGGTTAGCCATCCAAGATAACCCAGGGTAGGGAGGGTTAGCCATCCAAGATAACCCAGGGTAGGGAGGGTTAGCCATCCAAGATAACCCAGGGTAGGGAGGGTTAGCCATCCAAGATAACCCAGGGTAGGGAGGGTTAGCCATCCAAGATAACCCAGGGTAGGGAGGGTTAGCTATCCAAGATAACCCAGGGTAGGGAGGGTTAGCCATCCAAGATAACCCAGGGTAGGGAGGGTTAGCCATCCAAGATAACCCAGGGTAGGGAGGGTTAGCCATCCAAGATAACCCAGGGTAGGGAGGGTTAGCCATCCAAGATAACCCAGGGTAGGGAGGGTTAGCCATCCAAGATAACCCAGGGTAGGGAGGGTTAGCCATCCAAGATAACCCAGGGTAGGGAGGGTTAGCTATCCAAGATAACCCAGGGTAGGGAGGGTTAGCCATCCAAGATAACCCAGGGTAGGGAGGGTTAGCCATCCAAGATAACCCAGGGTAGGGAGGGTTAGCCATCCAAGATAACCCAGGGTAGGGAGGGTGAGCCATTCAATATAACCCAGGGTAGGGAGGGTTAGCCATCCAAGATAACCCAGGGTAGGGAGGGTTAGCTATCCAAGATAACCCAGGGTAGGGAGGGTTAGCCATCCAAGATAACCCAGGGTAGGGAGGGTTAGCCATCCAAGATAACCCAGGGTAGGGAGGGTTAGCCATCCAAGATAACCCAGGGTAGGGAGGGTTAGCCATCCAAGATAACCCAGGGTAGGGAGGGTTAGCCATCCAAGATAACCCAGGGTAGGGAGGGTGAGCCATTCAATATAACCCAGGGTAGGGAGGGTTAGCCATCCAAGATAACCCAGGGTAGGGAGGGTTAGCTATCCAAGATAACCCAGGGTAGGGAGGGTTAGCCATCCAAGGTAACCCAGGGTAGGGAGGGTTAGCCATCCAAGATAACCCAGGGTAGGGAGGGTTAGCCATCCAAGATAACCCAGGGTAGGGAGGGTTAGCCATCCAAGATAACCCAGGGTAGGGAGGGTTAGCCATTCAATATAACCCAGGGTAGGGAGGGTTAGCCATCCAAGATAACCCAGGGTAGGGAGGGTTAGCCATCCAAGATAACCCAGGGTAGGGAGGGTTAGCCATTCAATATAACCCAGGGTAGGGAGGGTTAGCCATCCAAGATAACCCAGGGTAGGGAGGGTTAGCCATTCAATATAACCCAGGGTAGGGAGGGTTAGCCATCCAAGATAACCCAGGGTAGGGAGGGTTAGCCATTCAATATAACCCAGGGTAGGGAGGGTTAGCCATTCAATATAACCCAGGGTAGGGAGGGTTAGCCATTCAATATTACCCAGGGTAGGGAAGGTTAGCCATTCAATATAACCCAGGGTAGAGAGGGTTAGCCATCCAAGATAACCCAGGGTAGGGAGGGTTAGCCATCCAAGATAACCCAGGGTAGGGAGGGTTAGCCACCCAAGATAACCCAGGGTAGGGAGGGTTAGCCATCCAAGATAACCCAGGGTAGGGAGGGTTAGCCACCCAAGATAACCCAGAGTAGGGAGGGTTAGCCACCCAAGATAAACCAGGGTAGGGAGGGTTAGCCACTCAAGATAACCCAGGGTAGGGAGAGTTAGCCACCCAAGATAACCCAGGGTAGGGAGAGTTAGCCACCCAAGATAACCCAGGGTAGGGAGAGTTAGCCACCCAAGATAACCCAGGGTAGGGAGAGTTAGCCACACAAGATAACCCAGGGTAGGGAGAGTTAGCCACCCAAGATAACCCAGGGTAGGGAGGGTTAGCCACCAATAATAACCCAGGGTAGGGAGGGTTAGCCATCCAAGATAACCCAGGGTAGGGAGGGTTAGTCATCCAAGGAAACCCAGGGTAGGGAGGGTTAGCCATCCAAGATAACCCTGGGTAGGGAGGGTTAGCCATTCAATATAACCCAGGGTAGGGAAGGTTAGCCATTCAATATAACCCAGGGTAGGGAGGGTTAGCCATTCAATATAACCCAGGGTAGGGAGGGTTAGCCATTCAATATAACCCAGGGTAGGGAGAGTTAGCCATCCAAGATAACCCAGGGTAGGGAGGGTTAGTCATCCAAGAAAACCCAGGGTAGGGAGGGTTAGCCATCCAAGATAACCCAGGGTAGGGAGGGTTAGCCATTCAATATAACCCAGGGTAGGGAAGGTTAGCCATTCAATATAACCCAGGGTAGGGAGGGTTAGCCATTCAATATAACCCAGGGTAGGGAGGGTTAGCCATTCAATATAACCCACTGTAGGGAGGGTTAGCCATTCAATATAACCCAGGGTAGGGAGGGTTAGCCATTCAATGTAACCCAGGGTAGGGAGGATTAGCCATTCAATATAACCCAGGGTAGGGAGGGTTAGCCACCAATAATAACCCAGGGTAGGTAGGATTAGCCACCAATAATAACCCAGGGTAGGGAGGGTTAGCCACCCAAGATAACCCAGAGTAGGGAGGGTTAGCCACCCAAGATAACCCAGGGTAGGGAGAGTTAGCCACCCAAGATAACCCAGGGTAGGGAGAGTTAGCCACCCAAGATAACCCAGGGTAGGGAGAGTTAGCCACCCAAGATAACCCAGGGTAGGGAGAGTTAGCCACCCAAGATAACCCAGGGTAGGGAGAGTTAGCCACACAAGATAACCCAGGGTAGGGAGAGTTAGCCACCCAAGATAACCCAGGGTAGGGAGAGTTAGCCACCCAAGATAACCCAGGGTAGGGAGAGTTAGCCACCCAAGGTAACCCAGGGTAGGGAGAGTTAGCCACCCAAGGTAACCCAGGGTAGGGAGAGTTAGCCACCCAAGATAACCCACAGTAGGGAGGGTTAGCCACCATTAACAACCCAGGGTTGGGAGGGTTAGCCACCAATAATAACCCAGGGTTGGGAGGGTTAGCCACCCAAGATAGCCCAAGAAAGTCAGTGTGTCACTGAGGACTGTCTCTTTTATTTCCAGTATGGTACTTCAGTCTTGTCCTCCATGATGTGACCCACACCAGTGACCTAACACCCAGGTACCTACATTCTCCTAGGTGAACGGGAACAGCAGGTGTAAGGAAACATGCACAATGTTTCTACCGATGCCGGGGATTGAACCACGGACACTCGGTGTGTGAGGCGAGTGCTCTGTCAATTGAGCCACTGAGAGAAAGATGCCTTTTAATCGACACCTGGAAGATAATTGAGGGATTGGTGCTAACCCTGCACACTAAAATTATTGTTTATGATCTCAAGAGGCTTAGTAGACGATGCAGGTAACCTCCAGTGAAAGGCAGGGAAGAGGAGAGCACAATAAGAAATAAGTCTATAGTTAGGGGACCAAGACTCTTTATCACTAGCCTTTCATTAGGGGATTTACTATTAAACCCCCTGGGTGTCTTCAAGAGGGACCTCGACATATTCCTCAAAACAGTTCCTGATCTGCCGGGTTGAAGTACATACAATGGGCTGAAGGTGGCGGACACTGACAGCTTGATCGATCAGACCAACAAGCAGGAGGTCTAGTCTGGGACCGGGTTGCGGGGGCTGTGACCGAAAACGACTCCTTGTAAAGAATAGTGTGATAAGGATCTAAACAGAGGGATACTTTGTGATCAAACCTTTAAAATAGAGTGAAATGGTGTGTTACCTGGAGGTCAAGAAACTCTAAACAGAGCGAAACATTGTGACGAAGTTTTAAGCAGAACAATATATTGTGATAAAATTCTAAACAGAGCGAAACATTTCGAGCATTTTTTATCTAATTGCACTTTTTCCACTCGGTATCTAGGTGTTGTGCGAGATGATGCGAGGAAAGATGGCGTGGAAGAACGACCAGGACAACACCAGGACACCTAAATCCATCTATTCTTACATGAGACCCTTCGCTCTGGTAGCCTGTCTTCTGGGGTTCCTTCCACTGCCCTCCACCTGGAGCCGGACCGGTCCAGGACCCTTCACGTGAGTCCTTCACTCATTCCATCCTCCCTCACCTGGAGCATGATAGACACAGGAATTCAACAGAAGGTTAGAATTCAACAGAAGGTTAGAACTCCAAAAAGAAAAAAAGTCTTAGATGTAATATTATTAGTTGTAGATAAAAGTGTTCAGAGAGCTGAGAGGAAGATAATGTTGAAGCTGTTTGTTGCTGATGATTATGTGAATAAATCAATCATTTATACTTTATATCCTGAAACTAGAGAAAATCTTTTGCTTTCAATCTCTCTCTCTCTCTCTCTCTCTCTCTCTCTCTCTCTCTCTCTCCCTAGCTGTATTGACAGGCTATTTACAGGTTAGGGATTCCTAACTTTACTGGCAAGCTAAGAGTTGTTACCTACATCAGCTCATTTGAAAGCATTTTTATTGTTATGCCCCAATGGGATGTCTTGCTGATTCCGTTCCAGTGAGAACTACCCTTAGAAATCTACCATGAAGGTAATCACTGAGGAGACGTAGTGTAGAGCCTGCAATTCCCAGTGCTTGAAGTTTTGCTAAGAGGCCCTGGTGCCACACCCGGTCGAAAGCGCCAGCAATGTCCAGTGCTACCACACAGCTGACTTTGGATTCATCCAGTGACTGGTGCCACTTAGTGGAGAGGTTTAACTACAGATCAGCAGCAGAGTAACCTTTCCTGAAGCCATATTGACGATCACAAAGTAGTGAGTGGTAGTCAAAAAACTCTGTCATTTGTCTTGAGATTATTGTCTCAAGGATCTTACCAGTGATTGACAGGAGTGACACTGGTCTGTAGTTGCTGATTTCTGCTCTGCTCTTCTTTTTGTGAACAGGGACTACATTTGCCTCTTTCCACAGAGAGGGCCATTTACACTGTACTAGGCAGTGCTGAAAGATGAGAGTTAGAGGTGCTGCTAGCTGGTCTGCACATCTTCTCAGCAATCTTAGGCTCAACTTCTCTCTCTCTCTCTCTCTCTCTCTCTCTCTCTCTCTCTGTGGAGAAATTTTCTCCAGGAGGGGAGTATCAGCCCCCTTCAACACCCTTCAGCCCCTTCAGCCCCTTTCAGCCCTGAGGGGCCAAGCCCTCTCAGAAGGGGCGAGTATCTTGTTTACTGCTAGAGTGAGTAATTGATCACAGATGCCGTATGCGTGGTCAAATGACCTCTGCTCCTTGCAGTCCAGTGTTGCAAAGTGTATTTTTATAAGAGACAGTGCATCTCTTACTTTAGCAGGACAATTAAGGAAAATCCTGCTCCCACTTTATTACCATAGTAAAGATAGAGGACATTGTTGTCTATGCTTAAGACAGCAAGAATCAAACATTCTGCTTTGCTTCATCGAGGAAGTGGCAAGGAAGCAAGGAGTACTAGGTCAGCTTTTTTTTGTGCTGGGGGCAGTGACGGCATGGAGCGCTGTGGCGTCTTTCAGATTACTTTTGACACTGTGAATAAAGAGGAGGATTTGAAATCCTTATACAGAGAAGCTAAGGAGATGAAAGAAGCAAACATGCCTCTAAGGATGTGGAATACAAATTCAAAGCAATTAAGGGAAATTATCAAAGAAGATTTCCCTGAAGCTGAAATTCCTAATTGCAACAATATGCTGGGACTTAATTGGAACACACAGGAAGATACTTTGAGTCTCAAAAGGATAAATAATAAATCATGCAGTACACTCACTAAACGTAGTTTACTGTCAGAGGTATCACAATGTTTTGATCCTCTAGGACTCGTCTCACCAATTACCATAAAGGGTAAAATGCTCATACAAATTATATTTCTTGACAGCCCATGTTGAGATGGTTTCGACAGCTTCTAGACCTCGTCTGCAGGGGCGGCTGTGTAGACGATTTGCTGTCTTTTATCAGCTAAGTGTTCAATATATTTATATTTATAAATTATATCTTAGCTGGTAAGGCCATTTCTCAACATAATTGTGTATGAAATTGTTTAAACTCCTTGGATATTTCATCCCATGCTTGACTCATTTCTAGAGGCACGTTCTCATCCCATCCAATTTTGAGCTTCCATGCATTTTGCATAAG
>NW_027196893.1:0-74945 GCF_038502225.1 Cherax quadricarinatus | reverse complement strand
AGCCTAGTCCGCAGTATTTATAGCAGAATTATCCCCAGGCCCTGATGAACTGTATGCAAGGGTTCTAAAGGAATGTAAAGAGGAGCTTAGCACACCTTTGGCTAATCTTTTCAACATATCACTACAAACTGGCATGGTGCCAGATAAGTGGAAAATGGCAAATGTGATACCTATTTTCAAAACAGGTGACAGGTCCTTAGCTTCGAACTATAGACCAATAAGCCTAACCTCCATAGTGGGAAAATTTATGGAATCAATAATTGCCGAGGCAGTTCGTAGCCACCTTGAAAAGCATAAATTAATCAACGAATCTCAGCATGGTTTTACAAAGGGGCGTTCCTGCCTTACGAATTTATTAACTTTTTTCACTAAGGTATTTGAGGAGGTAGATCATGGTAATGAATATGATATTGTGTATATGGACTTCAGTAAGGCTTTTGACAGGGTCCCACATCAGAGACTATTGAGGAAAATTAAAGCACATGGAATAGGAGGAGAAATTTTTTCCTGGATAGAGGCATGGTTGACAAATAGGCAGCAGAGAGTTTGCATAAATGGGGAGAAATCAGAGTGGGGAAGCGTCACGAGCGGTGTTCCACAGGGGTCAGTGTTGGGCCCCCTGCTGTTCACAATCTACATAAACGACATAGATGAGGGCATAAAGAGCGACATCGGCAAGTTTGCCGATGACACCAAAATAGGCCGTCGAATTCATTCTGACGAGGACATTCGAGCACTCCAGGAAGATTTGAATAGACTGATGCAGTGGTCGGAGAAGTGGCAGATGCAGTTTAATATAGACAAATGCAAAGTTCTAAATGTTGGTCAGGACAATAACCATGCCACATATAAACTAAATAATGTAGATCTTAATATTACGGATTGCGAAAAAGATTTAGGAGTTCTGGTTAGCAGTAATCTGAAACCAAGACAACAGTGCATAAGTGTTCGCAATAAAGCTAATAGAATCCTTGGCTTCATATCAAGAAGCATAAATAATAGGAGTCCTCAGGTTGTTCTTCAACTCTATACATCCTTGGTTAGGCCTCATTTAGATTATGCTGCACAGTTTTGGTCACCGTATTACAGAATGGATATAAATTCTCTGGAAAATGTACAAAGGAGGATGACAAAGATGATCCCATGTATCAGAAACCTTCCCTATGAGGATAGACTAAGGGCCCTGAAACTGCACTCTCTAGAAAGACGTAGAATTAGGGGGGATATGATTGAGGTTTATAAGTGGAAGACAGGAATAAATAAAGGGGATGTAAATAGTGTGCTGAAAATATCTAGCCTAGACAGGACTCGCAGCAATGGTTTTAAGTTGGAAAAATTCAGATTCAGGAGGGATATAGGAAAGTACTGGTTTGGTAATAGAGTTGTGGATGAGTGGAACAAACTCCCAAGTACCGTTATAGAGGCCAGAACGTTGTGTAGCTTTAAAAATAGGTTGGATAAATACATGAGTAGATGTGGGTGGGTGTGAGTTGGACCTGATAGCTTGTGCTAACAGGTCGGTTGCCGTGTTCCTCCCTTAAGTCAATGTGACCTGACCTGACTAGGTTGGGTGCATTGGCTTAAGCCGGTAGGGACTTGGACCTGCCTCGCATGGGCCAGTAGGCCTTCTGCAGTGTTCCTTCGTTCTTATGTTCTTATGTTCTTATATCCCAAAACAGTTATTTTTCACCGTGTTTTTTTTCGCCCCGTCTGAAGAAAAGGTAATGAGAGCTTTCACCGTGCTGTTCTTGCCTCAATCAACTAGATAAAAGTAGGACAGTGGTTGATAATACTCTGGAGATAACTAAGGAATGAACTGCGAAGTATTCTGCTAGCTACCTTTCTTATGCACTCTTATGTAAGTGCATGTATTCTCTCTCTCTCTGTAAATTAACTAGATTTTTTAGAGGTGACGGTTCAGTCAATAACCTCGTTCGTTTGGTGTTGCTCTTACTTGAGAAACAATAAAGTGAAATATTAATGCGAGGGAGCCAGTACAAGAGGGCCGCCCCTGGTGATGCTGCAGGTCAAGATGACTACCCCTGGTGATGCTGCAGGTCAAGATGACTACCCCTGGTGATGCTACAGGTCAAGATGACTACCCCTGGTGATGCTGCAGGTCAAGATGACTGCCCCTGGTGATGCTGCAGGTCAAGATGACTGCCCCTGGTGATGCTGCAGGTCAAGATGACTACCCCTAGTGATGCTGCAGGTCAAGATGACTACCCCTGGTGATGCTGCAGGTCAAGATGACTACCCCTGGTGATGCTGCAGGTCAAGATGACTACCCCTGGTGATGCTGCAGGTCAAGATGACTACCCCTGGTGATGCTGCAGGTCAAGATGACTACCCCTGATGACGCTGCAGGTCAAGAGGAATACCCCTGGTGACGCTGCAGGTCAAGATGACTACCCCTGGTGACGCTGCAGGTCAAGATGACTACCCCTGGTGACGCTGCAGGTCAAGATGACTACCCCTGGTGACGCTGCAGGTCAAAATGACTACCCCTGGTGACGCTGCAGGTCGAGATGACTACCCCTGGTGACGCTGCAGGTCGAGATGACTACCCCTGGTGACGCTGTAGGTCAATATGACTACCCCTGGTGACGCTGCAGGTCGAGATGACTACCCCTGGTGACGCTGCAGGTCAAGATGACTACCCCTGGTGACGCTGCAGGTCAAGATGACTACCCCTGGTGACGCTGCAGGTCAAGATGACTACCCCTGGTGACGCTGCAGGTCAAAATGACTACCCCTGGTGACGCTGCAGGTCGAGATGACTACCCCTGGTGACGCTGCAGGTCGAGATGACTACCACTGGTGACGCTGCAGGTCAAAATGACTACCCCTGGTGACGCTGCAGGTCGAGATGACTACCCCTGGTGACGCTGCAGGTCAAGATGACTACCCCTGGTGACGCTGCAGGTCGAGATGACTACCCCTGGTGACGCTGCAGGTCGAGATGACTACCCCTGGTGACGCTGCAGGTCAAAATGACTACCCCTGGTGACGCTGCAGGTCGAGATGACTACCCCTGGTGACGCTGCAGGTCGAGATGACTACCCCTGGCGGCGCTGCATAAACAGGCAAATTAAAATGTACATAGGTAGTGGTATAATATACCGGGACAATACTAAAGAGCGACAAAATCAATTACATGGAACCCTGGAAAGACAACATTTCTTCCATCACAGGATTTATCTCGTCTTGCCAGATTATGGCAGAGAAAATCGCCTTTAAACACACAAAACACACGGTTTTTAAAGCATAGATTTGAAGTTAAAAAGTCAAATTATTGATAAAAGTTTAAAGCGAAGACTATTAAACTTTCGTGTAAGATTTAAGCGAAGACAACCGAATGTTCCTTTCCAAAATTTTAGTCTCTCTTAAATCACAAAGCAACGAGAGGGACGACCAGCGCGAGTCACTTATTCTTTACCCATTTTCTCTGAGGGAAGAATCTTTGATGCCGATGAGGGGCTCTTGATCCAAATAAGTGGACCAATTCTTACGTTAGATCGCGTCTGATTACCTGCCGTTCACAAGACGCTATACGATCCTCTAAAATATAATACTAATTTTGATAATCTGCGTGTGTGTAGGTGACCAGGCACAGAACACCGCAGCTGAAGATGAAATTGTCTTGTTTTGCTTCTTGTGAAGTTTGGGTGTACAGTTAGACTAGTGGAGGGAGAGTGGAGGTCACAGTTTAGCACATTAGAATAGTAATGTCTGCGTTAGTTCCACCAGGCAGGAAGACTTGATTGCTTTTGTTGTTGTGGTTTTGGTTGGTTGGTTGTTATTGTGGTTGTTGGGGGTTGGGGTTGGTTGTTGCTGCTGATTTGTTGTTGGTTGTCGTGGTTGTTGATGTTAGGGTTGTTGTTGCTGTTAGCTGTTGTTGGTGGTGTTTTTTTGTTGATTATTGTTGTTACTGGTGGTTGTTGTTGGTTGTCTTCATTAATGGTTATTGTTAGTTATTGGTTATTGTTGTTGATGGTGATGTTGGTTGCTGCTGCTGATTATTGTTGTTGGTTCTTGGTTATCGTTGTTGGTTTGTTGGTTGCTGCTGTTTGTTGATGATCTTGTTAATTTACGTTGTGGTTGTTGTTGGTTGATGATGTTAAGGATAAGTGAAAATCTAAGGCTTCATAAAATAGCTGAGAAGGATGAGTGGAAGGATGGAGAGAGGAGGAACTCAGGTTAAATCCGAGGAAGCAAAAAAATATGTGTAATACTCTGGATAAGAAGCTCCGTACTGAAGTCAAGGGAAACTCTGGAAGGGAAGAGACGAGAGGTTCTTAAACTTGTGGGTAGAGCGAATTATTATTATTATAATCAAGGGGGAAGCGCTAAACCCGGAGGATTATACAGCGCCTGGGGGGGGATATGTGGAAGGCATTCAGGCTGAATTCGGGGAACTGGAGCACAGATCCAATTCCCTAAATCAAGAGCCCCTCACCAACATCAAGGAACCTTCCTTGAGGGGGGGTAGAGCGAAGGCTGAGCTGTTAACCGTCTCACCAACACCACAGTAACTAACTACCAACTACCATCACTGTCACCAACATCACAGTTAACGGCTACTACCCCCCCTCAAGGAAGGTTCCTTGATGTTGGTGAGGGGCTCTTGATTTAGGGAATTGGATCTGTGCTCCAGTTCCCCGAATTAAGCCTGAATGCCTTCCACATCCCCCCCCCCAGGCGCTGTATAATCCTCCGGGTTTAGCGCTTCCCCCTTGATTATAATAATAATAATAACGGCTACTACCCGTCACCAACACCATAGTCACCCTGTACCTTCACTATCACCAACACCACAGGAACCATCTATCACCACTGTTACCAACACAATTACCCTCTAGCACCATAATCACCAACAGCAAAATCAACCTCTTCCTGAAACAATAGACTTATATTCCTCTTCCTCCCCCACCTACGAGTATATGTACAATGTGCATAGTATATACACATTGTACATATACTTGCATGTTGTTTGGGGAAGGAAATATGTAAATACTTACTGTTGACTTTTACTAGTTCTTCATTCCTACTTTATCATACTACAAGCAGGTGTACAGGTCACAAGACGACACCTGTTCATAATACGTCACAACTACCATTTTCTGCCTTCATTTGCGTCAGCAACACACACACACACACACACACACACACACACACACACACACACACACACACACATTAAGCATCCACTATTACCTCTGTAACGGAACTCACAGTTAGAAGTGTGGGCGCAGCCGACCACCACTTAGCTCAGGATCCTCGGTGGTCCAATCTTCTGCCAACTTCCTTTACATACTAACAGTAACTTATTCAGTGTCTTTATTTTATACCGTTATATTTTTATCTGCTGTTGATGTGTATTTCTAACTTGTAACTAAACATATTTTTTCCTGCAGTTAAGGTGATTTATTGGTGAGTGTGTGTGTGTGTGTGAGTGTGTAATTGTTGGTAATAATTACCTGTCTGTTATTATCTCTTTTCTTTTAGCTAGACTAAAGCTATTCTTGTGGTATCCCATCTTCAGTACTTTATTCATCACTAGAACAATAAATAACCCAGCGTTGCCCTGGTATGTTTCATATCTCGTAAGATGAACTATTAATGTACAGGAGTAAAGGAAACTTTTCCTACACTAGATCTTAGGAAGGATTCAAAGGTTTTCTTCCCGCACCTGCCGTGTCAGGAGGCGGGTGTGGACGTCTCACTCTCCTGCCTTGACAGAAATCAGGTGTTGGGGACTGCATCCTATGTAAGATGAACTATTAATGTACAGGAGTAAAGGAAACTTTTCCTACACTAGATCTTAGGAAGGATTCAAAGGTTTTCTTCCCGCACCTGCCGTGTCAGGAGGCGGGTGTGGACGTCTCACTCTCCTGCCGTGACAGAAATCAGGTGTTGGGGACTGCATCCTATGTGACCCTGCACATAGTGCTAGGATGCAAGTGTGAGGGACTCACGCTCCTGCACCTATTTTCTCAAGAGGCAAGTGTGGAGGGATTTACATCTTTGTAAGTGCCTTGTCTGGAGACAGATGTAGTAACTTGTCTTGCCAGAAGGTAGATGTGAAGGACTCGTACCCTTACACCCACCTTGTCAGGAGATAGGTATAACTCACACTCTTGCACCCATCTTGTTTAGAGTTAAGTGTGGGGTACTCACGGTCCCACACCTGCTCTATCAATAGGTGGGTGTGGGGTATTCACGCTTATCAGGAGGTGGTATATTATCTAAAGTTTCGACTCTAATAACTAATTTAATGTAAAAAAAATGTCCATTGGGATGCCACCACTTAAATAAAAATTATAGAACGTCTGTGTTTTTTTTTTAAATCAGTATAAAAAAGAGCTTTAATATGATTTGCTAATGACCAGTGTAATCAACACAACAGTCTTACTAAGAAGCGCCGCCCTCAAATTAATATTATGGAATTCTTTATATACTCAAGCAATTAGTTTAAAAGAAGACCTTTAAAATATCTCACTCAACATATTGGAAAGAAAATAATGTCCCCCCCCCCTTCAAGGGGTGGCCTCTCCCCATTTAAAACTTGGAACGTTGTATTGTGTAAAACTGCTCCGGATATAAGTTTGTGACAGAATTTAATTTCACTGGCCTAAGTAAGTTGTAGAAAAATACACAAAAATATAACTTTTATAAACATATTGCTGGACCATTCCACGATAAAAGATTTTTTCTTGTCGCTTTAGCTTCTCCTTTTCTCAATTTACAACTGTGGTTCATTTCCTCCCTCCTGATGATGATGATAAGACAATTTCTCTGAAATCTTTCATATCCTTTCATAACATTATATGTGGTTATCATGGCTTTTTTTTTTCTTTCAGCCAACGAAGTTGTCTTCAGCGTTTTCAGACTTTTATGGGAAAATTTTTGGTGTTCAGTCCCACTGTTTTTTATCTTCCGGACACTAGCAGGGAAAAAACAAGAGACTACAATTACAAATTGTGAGAAGATGGGTGCAAAAAAAAAAAAAAACGCTAGAAAATATTTACACGTAGTGATAAACTTCTGACATTTGTGCAACTATAACTTATAACCTGTAAGTTACATTAAGAACAACAACCTAAGCCATTTTCCTCAGAGTTTAGTAAGTCTCGCCGCCTCTAACGTTCCAGCAATTAGTAGTAGTATACATAGCTGGAGATACATAAATAAATTACTTAATGCAGTCTTATAATAACAAAATTACTATCTGATAATACTTCACTGGATTAGATTTATCTTGAAGCCTCGTAGATTTCACGAGAAAAGTAGAATAACAATGTATACTTTCAAACAGCCCTAAAATATAACCATTTTATAAAACTATAAACGCACTTTAAAATACGTAAGAAGATTAATGAATTATTTGTTGTTTTCGCACAATACTTCCAAAAGATAAAATTTTCTGTAACCAGAATGGTGGTAGCGGCGTCATATTTATGACAGGATTACCAGAGCGAGGAGCGGGGGTCGCCACAGATAGGAAAAACATACGTCTGTGACGCACACTGAGGCTGGGCCACGCTAAGACTAGGCCACCTGGTTGTGATTGACGATGCAGAATAATGAGCAAGTGGGCAGTTTAGAGCAGCTTTAGATCTTGGGTTGGTGGTTAATGCGCTCGGCTGGCCGTTAGCGGGCTCCGCTGGCAGTTAGCAATTCTCGCCTGGCCGTTAGCGTTGTTCGGCTGGCCGTTAGCGATGCTCGGTTGGTTCTCGTGGGAAGTTCTAAACAGACGAAGAGGTTGGTAAGGGAATGAAAATCCAGTTGTTCCTCAGTGTTGGTGAAGGGAGGTGACAGCTCTTCTTGGGTGTTTGGGTGGGGTATGTCTTGAAGGAGATATAACTTGACCGTGTGCTGGATGGATATATATATATATATATATATATATATATATATATATATATATATATATATATATATATATATATATATATATATGCAATAAGATCACAGTAAACAGGTGATTTCAGAATATGCAATACAGCCACTGTGAAAAAATAGAGAAATTCCCCATTGTTCCTTGATAATGTGAGTAGTCACGAAAGCACTTGGAATTTCTCTATTTTTTTCACAGTGGTTGTTTTGCATATAGTATATATATATATATATATATATATATATATATATATATATATATATATATATATATATATATATATATATATATATATATATATATATATATATATATTGATGTGTGTGTGTGTGTACTCGCCTAATTCACCAAATTGTGGTTGCAGGGGTCGAGACTCAGCTCCTGGCCCCGCCTCTTCACCGAGTGCTACTAGGTCCTCTCTCTCCCTGCTCCATGAGCTTTGCCATACCTCATCTTAAAGTTATGTATGGTGTGTGTGTATGTGTGATATTTTATAATTTCATGCTTCAAATACTTCGACAAAAAATCTACTGTAATATTCAACTTGTGGCTGGTGGGTCAGACACAGGTAACACTGCAATAACTCCCTGCGACTGTTATCGCTGGTGGGTCAGACACAGGTAACACTGCAATAACTCCCTGCGACTGTTATCGCTGGTGGGTCAGACACAGGTAACACTCTGCAATAACTCCCTGCGACTGTTATCGCTGGTGGGTCAGACACAGGTAACACTGCTATAACTCCCTGCGACTGTTATCGCTGGTGGGTCAGACACAGGTAACACTCTGCAATAACTCCCTGCGACTGTTATCGCTGGTGGGTCAGACACAGGTAACACTGCAATAACTCCCTGCGACTGTTATCGCTGGTGGGTCAGACACAGGTAACTGCAATAACTCCCTGCGACTGTTATCGCTGGTGGGTCAGACACAGGTAACACTGCAATAACTCCCTGCGACTGTTATCGCTGGTGGGTCAGACACAGGTAACACTGCAATAACTCCCTGCGACTGTTATCGCTGGTGGGTCAGACACAGGTAACACTGCAATAACTCCCTGCGACTGTTATCGCAGCTGAGCCAAAGAAAATGTAACAGGTTGCTAAAAATATACTTAAAATCTCCAATGCGCACAGCTCATTTATATATGTAGGGGATGTTTACTATGCTCGTAGTTCCTACCATAAAAGAGGAAAATATAGTTATCATATGACTGTTGGCGGATAAAATACCAGGAGGTCAATCCGAGAGTCAACGCCCCAGCGGCCCGGTCCATGACCAAGCCTCGCAGTGGATCACCCTAGTAGGTTTAGCGCCTTGTTTTGATTATAATCGCGGTGGATTGGGACCTGATCAACCGGCTGTTAGTGCTCGGCACACGCAAACCGACATACAAGCCAGTTTAGGTAGCAAAATTAATTCTTCAGTATGCAGTAATTAAATTAATAGTATAAAGCATGTATACCTAGATACAGAGTTTTCTAAACGCTATTTTTTTCCCTTCAGAGTTGTGGCAGCGCGACGATGGGGGGGACTAAGCCATTTCTGCTGCTGGTTCTCGCCGTAGCCGCCTATGGTATGTACCGAGTTAAATTTGGTATCTGGTAAAACTTTGTATCAGGTACAACTTAAGCAATTTTACCAGTTTCTTTATATATTTTACTGCTAAACATAATGCGGTAGAGGGAGATCACACTTTATCTCGCTTCATCCTTCATGTACTCTTCAAGTGAGGGGGGGGAGGGTGGTGATTTGATGCTGAAAGGCTCCTAATCCGAGGAACTGGAGCTACCCTCCTCCCTTTAATCAAACCTCATTATCAATCGCTTTCTAGGCACTGTATGATCCCTACGGATTTAGCGCATCACAAATATAATAATTGACTTGTGTAGCTCTTGGAGTGGTTCCCCCAGTTACCCGCAACTTGCTGAAGCTATCTGAAGCAGCAGCACCTCTCTCTGGTCTCCCCACCTGCACCCCTCCCTGTCCTCCCCATTTGCACCCCTCCCTGTCCTCCCCACCTGCACCCATCTTCACCCCTCCCTATCCTCCCCACCACAACCTTCTTCCACCACCACTCCTTTTATTCCCTGTTTAAAAATGCTTTATTAAATTTTTGCTAATAAAATCTTCATCTTGTTCCCCTTCAGAGTGCCTATAGAATCTCTGACCTTTATTATTATTATATGGATCAAACATTTAAGACACTGGAAATTACAGTTTCGCCGAAAAAAATACTGTATAAAACTTTTTAGGTTTGCAGTTCTGTTTCAACACTTAATGAAGACTTCTCACCCGCTATCAGCAAGCCTCGTGTGCTTGTTAGTGGTACCTCGGGATACGAACTTAATTCTTTCCAGAAGGCTGTTCGAGTGCCGATACCGAGCGAATTTGTTCCCATAAGGAATAATGTAAATTAGATTAATCCGTTTCAGACCCCCCCCCCAAATACTTACAAAAGCTCTTACATGAATACACTTACATAATTGTTCGAGTTTTGAGGTGTTCGTATCCCGAGGTACCACTAATTTCACAGAATGTGGTTTAAGTAGGCAAGCACGGGACGAGACATTAAATGAGAACCCTGAATATTGTCCAAGTGATCCGTCCATTACTTATCAAATTGCAAATACTTTTAATATAATTCTGTGAGACGGAATCATGAATATGGTATTTGCAGTAGTAGTACCAAGGCATACCATGAGTCTCATCACACTCGTTTATTATTATTCTTGTTGATTCGCGGGTATTCTCCCGGCCCGAGCCTATTCCAAGTGGTGGCCCGGCCTTGGCTCCCTGTCCAGGGAGTGTCTGAGACCTAAGTCTGCCATGGGAGGAGGCACAAGTACCTCCTCACCGTTGTGATCAACTGTCCTCAGGCCTAGCCACATTCCCCGCCCTCACGGGGCTCGTAGGGAGAAGCTAGGCCTCTCTGGTCTGCCATCCCCGCCCCAAGGGGGCTAATGGGAATGACAGTCTTGTGAGTTGCAAGCTCTGGCTCAGGCACCTACCCTACCCTACCCTAGAAGGGCTGGGCATGGTGTCGACCGTTTATTATTATTATTATTATTATTATTATTACTATACGAAAAAAAATAAGCTAAACCAGGTGAGTTATACACCTATTCACATTCAGCAGTATATTACAATCACTTGTTTATGATTTGTTTTTGTGTATGTTTCAAGTTGTTCTTGGAATGTATTAATACCGTTGTTTAACCCTTCGGAAGGTTCATTCTATGTTTTCGTTCCAATTAGTATGTTACATAAGCTATGCATTTAATTTCTGCTACCATTTATAATTCTTATATTATGGAATGTGGATGCTTTAAATAAATAACCATAACTTTTAAAGGGGTGGACCGGTAAGCCAGTGGAAGGCCTCGATCAGGTGGCCAAAAGCTCCAGCGTGAGGAATCGTTTGTTCTGTTTCCTGACAAATCTTAACCTAACCTAACCCGAGACTCTTCTTCCTTGTCTGAGTTTGTAGGTTCAAGCCTATAGAGTTGCACAAAAAAAAAATTATAGGCCAATAGCCATTGTGAGGACTATTCTCAAGCTAACATATTTCATTACTTTGTATAGGCAACCCATAAGTAGCTTTCGTACAAACAATATATCTGTCATTTATAAGAAAGTATCTGAACAATGCGGGTGTGAGGAATTTTGATTTAAAAATCCAGCCTCTCTGCCCATTTTACAACTTTCTCAATACTTTCTCGGTGCAATACATGTGTGTGTGTGTGTGTATGTGTGTTTGTGTTGTACTTTATAGGTAGAACTTGTTACCATATCTTATAAATGAATGATTGTGTTGCTGAAGGCAACACAATCACTGTTGCCATAACTCCTCGAAAATCATTCTAAACATTAAGAAAATGCTATATTACATTGATGGTGAACACGGTAACACAAACTATCTCGAGACTCTAGTGAGGCGAGTACGTGAAGTTTAAATATATTTCCTCAATTTTTGTAAACTCTGTGTCTAAGTTTTTTGTAAAATTTGAAGGCTGGCATGCTACGTTAATTCACATACATAAATATTTTAAATGCATGATAACTGAGATACTTGTGGAACTATCAGTTATTAATATTGGTTTAAGCCGGGAGGTGAATTGGACCTGCCTCGCATGGGCCACTAGGCCTGCTGCAGTGTTCTTTCTTTCTTCTGTTCTTAACTCGTTGGTTTTCTAAAACCATTTATACAGATTTTAATGCATGAACACAATTTTTTAAAAGATGGTTAGTCCAGGTCGGCTAGTTTCATCGATTCTGTTTAGAAAGAAAAACACAAAATGTATGTACACATGTGTGTATCGCGTTATACCTGATAATTTTGTCACAGAATTTCAAGGCGTGTATCTCGGGGAAATATTAAAAAAAATAAAATCTTAATAATCATTTTGGTTTGCAGGGCGGAGTATGGACGAGCCTCACCTGAAACCTGGAGGTAGGACTGCCAAGATGACTCCAATATGGCGGCAGAGCTCCGGCGTGGGTTCCGTCAAGAACTTGCGAACTGCCGGGGGCAACATGCTAACTAAGCTGGCTCTTCTGCCGTGCACCGAAGAGGGCTTCTTTCCCCAGCCCGGTTCCTGCCACAACTTCTATCGCTGTGTCGACTGGACGGGCACCAAGAAGCGTTTCTCTGTCTTTCGTTTCAATTGTCCTTTCGGTACCGTCTTTGACGACGATCTTGACATCTGCAACCATCCGAAAGCCGTTAAGAACCCGCCCGAGTGTTCGGGGGCCGCCGCTAATCTGCCTCTGCCAGAACCTCCTGGCACAGATCAGTCAGGAGGCACTGTGGGTACCGGAGGTTCTGCAGGAGGTCCAGGAAGTGGTGGATACCCTGGGAGCACTGGAGGCTCTGGAGGCGTTGGAGGTTCTGGAAGACCTGGAGGCCCTGGAAGTGGTGGATATCCAGGGACGACTGGAGGCCCCGGCGGCTTAGGAGGCCCAGGAAGCTCTGGAGGTGTTGCAGGACCTGGAAGTGCCGGAAGCCCAGGAGGTGCTGGTGGTGGTGGAAGTGGTGGATATCCTGGAGGCTCTGGAGGCGTTGGAGGTTCTGGAGGCCCTGGAGGACCTGGAAGCCCTGGAGGCCCTGGAGGATCTGGAAGCACTGAAGGCTCTGGAAGTGGTGGATATCCCGGGGGCACTGGAGGCCCTGGGAGTGTCGGAGGCCCAGGAGGTGTTGGTGGTGGTGGAAGTGGTGGATATCCTGGTGGCACTGGAGGCTCTGGAGGCGTTGGAGGTTCTGGAAGACCTGGAGGTACTGGAAGTGTTGGATATCCAGGGACGACTGGAGGCCCTGGCGGCATAGGAGGCCCAGGAAGCTCTGGAGGTGTTGCAGGACCTGGAAGTGCCGGAAGCCCAGGAGGTGCTGGTGGTGGTGGAAGTGGTGGATATCCTGTAGGCTCTGGAGGCGTTGGAGGTTCTGGAGGCCCTGGAGAACCTGGAAGCCCTGGAGGATCTGGAAGCACTGGAGGCTCTGGAAGTGATGGATATCCCGGGGGCACTGGAGGCCCTGGGAGTGTCGGAGGCCCAGGAAGTGTTGGTGGAAGTGGTGGATATCCTGGTGGCACTGGAGGCTCTGGAGGCGTTGGAGGTTCTGGAAGACCTGGAGGCCCTGGAAGTCCCGGAGGCCCTGGAAGCCTCGGAGGCCAGGGGAGTGGTGGATATCCTGGTGGCACTGGAGGCTCTGGAGACGTTGGAGGTTCTGGAGGACCTGGAAGCCCTGGAAGACCCGGAGGCCCTGGAAGCCTCGGAGGCCAGGGGAGTGGCGGATATCCTGGTGGCACTGGAGGCGTTGGAGGTTCTGGAGGCCCTGGAAGCCTCGGAGGCCTTGGAAGCCCTGGAGGCCCTGGAATCCCCGGAAGCTCTGGAAGTGGTGGATATCCCGGGGGCACTGGAGGCCCTGGCGGCGTAGGAGGCCCTGGAAGCTCTGGAAGTGTCGGAGGCCCAGGAGGTGTTGGTGGTGCTGGAAGTGGTGGATATCCCGGTGGCGGAGGAGGCCCTGGAAGCCCTGGAGGCCCTGGAAGTGTCGGAGGACCTGGCGGCGTTGGAGGCCCTGGAACTCCTGGAGGCGTGGGTGGCAGTGGACTAGGAGGAATCGGAGGACTAGGAGGTGTTGTAGGACCTGGAGGCGGTGGTGGCCATGGGAGTGTTGGAGGGCCAGGTGCAGGTGGATACCCTGGGAGCGTTGGAGGTCCAGGAGGTGTTGGAGGTCCTGGAAGTGTCGGAGGTGTTGGTGGCCCTGGAAGTGTCGGAGGTGTTGGTGGATCTGGAAGTGGGGGATACCCTGGAGGCGGTGGATACCCTGGAGGCGGTGGATATCCTGGAGGTGGTGGATACCCTGGAGGCGGTGGATACCCTGGAGGCGGTGGATACCCTGGAGGCAGTGGATACCCTGGAGGAGGCGGATACCCTGGAGGCGGCGGATATCCTGGAGGTGGCGGATACCCTGGCAGCGTAGGTGGAGCTGGAGTTGGAGGTCCTGGAGGGGCGGGAGGAACTGGTGGCGCTGGAAGCACTGGAAACATTCCAGACTCGGAAAGCAGTGGCGTCATTCCTGGAAACGTTGTTGTTGGAGGTGCTGGAACACCTGGAGTCATTCCAGGACCTGGATTACCTGGAGGAAGTGGAACATCTGGAGGTCCTGGATGGCCTGGAAGTACAGGATTGCCTGGAGGAGCTGGAATCCCTGGAGGTATAGGAATACCTGGAGGCACTGGCACTCCTGGAGGACCTGGCACGCCTGGAGGACCTGGCACGCCTGGAGGTCCTGGAACCCCCGGAGGCCCTGGAACGCCTGGTGGTCCTGGAGCACCTGGAGGCCCTGGAACGCCTGGAGGACCCGGAACACCTGGATTGCCTGGAGGTCTTGGAACGTCTGGAGTACCTGGAACGCCTGGAGGTCCTGGAACACCTGGAGGTCCTGGAACGCCTGTAGGGCCTGGCACGCCTGGAGGTCCTGGAACACCCGGAGGCCCTGGAACGCCTGGTGGTCCTGGAGCACCTGGAGGTCCTGGAACGCCTGGAGGACCTGGAACTCCTGGATTGCCTGGAGGTCTTGGAACGCCTGGAGTACCTGGAACACTTGGAGGTCCTGGAACACCTGGAGGTCCTGGAACGCCTGGTGGTCCTGGAAGCCCTGGAACGCCTGGTGGTCCTGGAAGCCCTGGAACGCCTGGTGGTCCTGGAGCACCTGGAGGTCCTGGAACGCCTGGAGGACCTGGAACATCTGGATTGCCTGGAGGTCTTGGAACGCCTGGAGTACCTGGAACGCCTGGAGGTCCTGGAACACCTGGAGGTCCTGGAACGTCTGTAGGACCTGGCACGCCTGGAGGTCCTGGAACACCCGGAGGCCCTGGAACGCCTGGTGGTCCTGGAGCACCTGGAGGTCCTGGAACGCCTGGAGGACCTGGAACTCCTGGATTGCCTGGAGGTCTTGGAACGCCTGGAGTACCTGGAACGCCTGGAGGTCCTGGAACACCTGGAGGTCCTGGAACGTCTGTAGGACCTGGCACGCCTGGAGGTCCTGGAACACCCGGAGGCCCTGGAACGCCTGGTGGTCCTGGAGCACCTGGAGGTCCTGGAACGCCTGGAGGACCTGGAACTCCTGGATTACCTGGAGGTCTTGGAACGTCTGGAGTACCTGGAACACCTGGAGGTCCTGGAACACCTGGAGGTCCTGGAACGCCTGGTGGTCCTGGAAGCCCTGGAACGCCTGGTGGTCCTGGAAGCCCTGGAACGCCTGGTGGTCCTGGAGAACCTGGAGGTCCTGGAACGCCTGGAGGACCTGGAACATCTGGATTGCCTGGAGGTCTTGGAACGCCTGGAGTACCTGGAACGCCTGGAGGTCCTGGAACACCTGGAGGTCCTGGAACGTCTGTAGGACCTGGCACGCCTGGAGGTCCTGGAACACCCGGAGGCCCTGGAACGCCTGGTGGTCCTGGAGCACCTGGAGGTCCTGGAGCGCCTGGAGGACCTGGAACGCCTGGATTGCCTGGAGGTCTTGGAACGCCTGGAGTACCTGGAACACCTGGAGGTCCTGGAACATCTGGAGGTCCTGGAACGCCTGGTGGTCCTGGAAGCCCTGGAACGCCTGGTGGTCCTGGAGCACCTGGAGGTCCTGGAACGCCTGGAGGACCTGGAACATCTGGATTGCCTGGAGGTCTTGGAACGCCTGGAGTACCTGGAACGCCTGGAGGACCTGTCACACCTGGAGGTCCTGGAACGCCTGTAGAACCTAGCACGCCTGGAGGTCCTGGAACACCTGGAGGCCCTGGAACGCCTGGAAGTCCTGGAGCACCTGGAGGTGTTGGAATACCTGGAAGTACAGGAACACCTGGAGGTCCTGGAATGCTTGGTGGTCCTGGAACGCCTGGAGGTCCTGGAACACCTGGAGGACCTGGTACGCCTGGAGGTCCTGGAACGCCTGGAAGTTCTGGAATGCCTGGAGGACCTGGAACACCTGGATTGCCTGGAGGTCTTGGGACACCTGGAATACCTGGAACGTCTGGAGGTCCTGGAACACCTGGAGGTCCTGGAGCTATCGGAGGCCTTGGAATTCCTGGAATTGCAGGAGTACCTGGAAGTACGGGAACACCTGGAGTGTCTGAAGGGCCTGGAACGCCTGGAAGTCCTGGAACACCTGGAGGACCTGGTACTCCTGGAGGTCCTGGAACGCCTGGAAGTCCTGGAACTCCTGGAGGACCCGGAACTGCTGGAGGCCTAGGAATTCCTGGAAGTGTAGGAATACCTGGAAGTACAGGAACACCTGGAGTGCCTGGAGGATCTGGAAGACCTGGTACGCCTGGAGGTCCTGGAACTCCTGGAGGTCCTGGAACTCCTGGAACTCCTGGACGACCTGGAACTACTGGAGACCTAGGAATTCCTGGAAGTATAGGACTACCTGGAAGTACAGGAACATCTGGAGGCCCTGGAACACCTGGAAGTCCTGGAACACCTGGAGGCCCTGGAACGCCTGGAAGTCCTGGAACGCCTGGAGGTGTTGGAATACCTGGAAGTACAGGAACATCTGGAGGCTCTGGAACGCCTGGTGGTCCTGGAACTGCTGGAGGTTCTGGGACGCCTGGAGGTCCTGGAACGCCTGGAAGACCTGGAACACCTGGATTGTCTGGAGGTCCTGGAACGCCTGGAGAACCTGGAACGCCTGGAGGACCTGGAACGCCAGGAGGTCCTGGAACGGCTGGAGGTACTGGAACGCCTGGAGGTACTGGAGCACCAGGAAGACCTGGAACACCTGGAGTGCCTGGAGGACCTGGAACGCCTGGAGGTCCTGGAACACCTGGAGGTCCTGGAACGCCTGGAGGATCTGGAATACCTGGAGGTGTAGGAGAACCTGGAAGCACAGGAACACCTGGAGTGCTTGGAGGTTCTGGAACGCCTGGAGGACCTGGAACGCCTGGAGGTGCAGGAGTACCTGGAAATGCAGGAGCACCTGGAGGTCCTGGAACGTCTGGTGGTCCTGGAACTCCTGGAGCGTCTGGAGGTGTAGGAATACCTGGTGGCACCGGAATTCCTGGAGTACCTGGTGGTCCTGGAACTCCAGGAGGCTCTGGAACTCCTGGAGGTCCTGGAACTCCTGAAGGTCCTGGAATTCCTGGAGGTCCTGGAACCCCTGGAGGCTCTGGTACTCCTGGAGGTCCAGGAGCTCCTGGTAGCACCGGGAATGTCCCTGGGTCAGTACCCAGTAGTGTCACTCCAGGAAATGTAGTTGTTGGACCCGACACGAATGGAACCACTGGAACGGATAGCCTGGCAGGTTCTGGAACACAAGTAAGTTCTGCAAGTGCTGGAGTGTCTGGAAGTGCTGAAAGCCCAGGAAGTGATGAAAGCTCAGGAAGTGCTGAAAGCCCAGGAAGTGCTGAAACCTCAGGAACCTCTGGAAGTGCTGGAACTTTAGGAACCCCTGGGACTCCTGGAGGTGCTGGAGTCCCTGGAAGTGCTGGAACACCTGGAAGTGCTGGATTCCCTGGAAGTGCTGGAACCCCTGGAGTTCCTGGAGTTGCAGGAACACCTGGAACCCCTGGAGCACCTGGAGGTGCTGGATTAGCTGGAAGTGCTGGAACCCCTGGAGTCCCTGGAGGTGCTGGAACACCTGGAACTCCTGGAGCACCTGGAGGTGCTGTATTAGCTGGAAGTGCTGGAACCCCTGGAGTTTCTGGAGTCCCTGGAGGTGTTGGAACACCTGGAGCACCTGGAAGTGCAGGAACACCTGGAACCCCTGGAGCGCCTGGAGGTGCTGGATTCCCTGGAGGTGCTGGAACCCTTGGAGGTCCTGGATTCCCTGGAAGTGCTGGAACCCCTGGAGGTCCTGGATTCCCTGGAAGTGCTGGAACCCCTGGAGTTGCTGGAAGTGTTGGAACCCCTGGAGTACCTGGAAGTGCTGGAACACCTGGAGGTGCTGGATTCCCTGGAAGTACTGGAACCCCTGGAGTTCCTGGAGTTCCTGGAGTTCCTGGAGTCCCTGGAGGTGCTGGAACACCTGGAGCATCTGGAAGTGCAGGAACACCTGGAACCCCTGGAGCGCCTGGAGGTGCTGGATTCCCTGGACGTACTGGAACCCCTGGAGTTCCTGGAACTGCAGGAACACCTGGAACCCCTGGAGCACCTGGAGGTGCTGGATTCCCTGGAAGTGCTGGAACCCCTGGAGTTCCTGGAGCTGCAGGAACACCTGGAGGTGCTGGATTAGCTGGAAGTGCTGGAACACCTGGAGTCCCTGGAGGTGCTGGAACACCTGGAGTCCCTGGAGGTGCTGGAACACCTGGAGTACCTGGAAGTGCAGGAACACCTGGAACCCCTGGAGCACCTGGAGGTGCTGGATTCCCTGGAAGTGCTGGAACCCCTGGAGTTGCTGGAAGTGTTGGAACCCCTGGAGTACCTGGAGGTGCAGGAACACCTGGAACCCCTGGAGCATCTGGAAGTGCTGGATTCCCTGGAAGTGCTGGAACCCCTGGAGTTCCTGGAGGTCCTGGAGGAACGGGTGTTACCAGTGTTACTCCGCCACCCTTCGCTCTCTTGTGTTACCACGACAATAAGTACCGTCGCCACCCGCTCTACTGCAACAACTACTACTATTGCATCTGGGATGGCCTCAACTGGAACATCCCTATCTTTACTTGTCCGGCAAATCTTATCTTCGATGAGGAAACTCAGCAGTGTTCCTACTCTGGTAAGTCTCAAATTGGTCCTGTTTACTGTCAGTCGTGACTCTGACTTTTTTGGGTTATCCTAAGTTCTCTACACATATGCTGCTATGTATGATAATCTATGTAACTGTATTTGTGTATACCTGAATAAATTTACTTCCACATATCACTCTGCATTACAGCTTGACATGAAAATGTAACAAGATGCATGATAAATATTTTCGATTTTTTCCATTACAATAGAAATATTTACATTCAATAACTAACATATTTTGCTCTTACAGACGATACAACAAAATGTAGCGGGAACCTCGCCCAGTATCCGACACCCCAGGTTACGCCAGTACAGGGAACTGCTAGCACAGGCACCACAGGAACTGCGACTGCGGTGGCTACGTCAGTAGGGGGACCTGCGACTTCAGTGGCTACGTCAATAGAGGGAGTTGCGACTTCGGTGGCCACATCGGTAGAAGGAGTTGGGACTTCGGTGACCACATCTTCCTCCTCCGAGAGCACGCCCATCCAGAACACGACAGATTCACCTATCGAGGCGACCACAGAAGTCATAGTCCAGACTACAACAGAGAAAATTTGGGAGGTAGGTTTCATATAGAAAACGGATCACTTTCACAGTAAACTACAATATAACTGGTAACCTGGATTGCGCCAACCTCGCCGAGTGGTTAACACACTTGTCATGGGCTCAAGCCCCACCCGTTCCATGATTAAACTACAATATAAGTATATTTATTCCGCTCTTTTCACACTTTTTTTTCGGTATAGTTATTTGCATAATTTTTTCTCTCCTCAGACCCAATAAAAAAGTATAGAGATTAAATATTTCAAACTGTCAGTTTCATATTTGGCCCAAGAGGTTATTGCAAAATTGAATTTATTCATGAATAAAACATTGTCGGCTTTTTAACTGTTTTGTTTTACCACATGTATGGGTAATTTACCCATCATTCTTTTATTAAAGTATTTAATATTTTTACCTGTGCTATTGCCCTCCACAGCTGGATGAATCGAGCCAGTTCGACTGCCCAGCACCCGGCTATTATCCCTTCGAAGGAGACTGCGTTCGCTTTTACAGGTGCTTCGAGACGCTGAACGGCAAACTTAAAGGTGAGAAGGTTTTCTCGCTTTTGCAAATAGGAAATTTTTTGCTTATATTGTCAGTTCCAGAGAAGGTACAGACTGATAAATTAGACACATGTGCAACGCTTGGGTATCTTTATTGAGGAAACGTTTCGCCACACAGTGGCTTCATCAGTCCATACAAAGGGGAATGGTGAAGAACAGGAGGAGTTTGAGGTAATCAATCCCTCAGCCTTGAGTGGATTTAATCAGTTCATCAGTCTTGAAAAGAGTGTTGAATATGTGTCTAATTTATCGACTTGTGGGTTCTCTGAACCATTTATCTTCAAGGTACAGACTGTAGATTATTTTGATTGACGGTCACCGTCTCTAAGTAATATCGTAAGTAATAGCGCTCTCAGCTCACCTTTGAAAAAATCGGATTTGATCCCTGCAGAAGTGGAAAAACGTTGAGCATGTTTCCCTACAACTTTACACCTAGCACAGTTTACAAGACGCATTCTGGGTAAGACCATCAAAGGACCCAACGAAAATAAGCCAGCAGTGACCTTCTTGGGTTATTCTGGGTTATTTGTTAATTGTTAATGATAATGCTCCTTGTTAATGATTTTATTATCATTAACAAGGAGTAAACCAGAAATAACCCAGGAAGGTCACTGCTGGCTTATTTTCATATATATATATATATATATATATATATATATATATATATATATATATATATATATATATATATATATATATATATATATATATATATATATATATATATATACATATTAACTGCAAACAATTCTTTTTACATTATCACTCGCTACCTTCTTGCAGGTCTCCGCTACAAGTGTCCAACAGGCTACGGCTACTCTGAAACGCTACAGAGATGTAAGTTGCAAGCAGATCTTCCGCCCTGCATGAAGAAGCTGCAAGCGGCCCACTTGCGCTTATCAGGAGCCATCCGTCTCACGATCGCCGATTTGAATCGCTTCTTCGGCGATGAGTAAGGAGCCCCACTCTCAAGATGGTCGACGCTTCACTGTGGAAGAACTTAACTTTTCTGTGATGCTCTGAATGCTAAATACTGCAGGAGGGAGGGTAGTCGCCAGCTAGGGGCTTGTGGGTGTAACTGATGGCATTATAAGGACATTTTTAGTGGCTCTCGTCACTACACTCACATGTTGCGCCTTTGGTATCAATAAGATATACAAAGGTGTTTTAGACTTTTTTATTAAAAAATAATTGGAAATAGGAGTTCGACGACGCCCTAAAGATGATCCACTCATTCCCATACTTGATGATCTCCTGGAGTTATTTTATATTCAGACACTTTGTGAATACACGTCCTCGTTCTTAGCGTAATTAACAAGCCTTCGTCTTTGGCACTGAGGTCCTACGTTGGTACCTGATTGTTTCGATTCAGATTTGTAAACAATTAAGACGTCATTCACAGTAAAAATATGTTGTCTGGCGTCCTATTTTCTGTAATAAACAGCAAGTATCAATCATTAAGTGCTTTGTATATATAGCTTTAAACATACATCTCAGTTACTATTGTCCGGATTTACATATATTTGATCGTCAAACTTGCTGCTACCATACCATAACACTGGCACTTACGTTCCATGACCCTTCATAAAAAGATAAATTGCGTTGAACGCTTATGCACATTACAGGGAAACATAGTGAAGCATTTATCTATGTCAGGGTTGTTGCAATACAGACCCTAGTGCTTGTCTCCCTCCCTTGTACATGGAGAGAAATTTACCTGCTGTTCACGACAGACCAGGAGGTGGAGATTCTTGTATAGTGAATCTTCACTCCTAGTGCTCAAAGATTTGAAATAGAATCTATATTAGGATTTGCATTGTAACTCTTCATTTGTAACATTTTCTCGTTCCGATCTGCTCGAAACTGATTTAATACACTAACATGTATACGCTTTAAACAGGACGTCTCTACTAAAGTTTTATATAAAGATCTTATATACTAAGAGAAATGAGAAAATTGTATATCTTGTGGTTTGTAAACGGGAGAGTTTTACACAAAAACTGATAACTGGATTATAGGTGGTCTCGTTGCTTCAAAATGTCAACACAATCAGCACAACCAAAACACAACCGGCAGACTCACAATACAATCACAACACAACTACAACACAACGAGCACAAGCACAGTACAACCACAATAAGCAACCACAAAGATAAGCGCCACACTCTCAATGCCACACCCATCATACCAGCTACAATCACCACTATAACCAACACCACTACACCACACCCCATCAACCAACCAACACGCCCCCAACCACTTTCAAAAAGCAACAATAGCAACATTACTATTATTACAATCAAGGGGGAAGCGCTAAACCCGGAGGATTATACAGCGCCTGGGGGGGGATGTGGAAGGCATTCAGGCTTAATTTAGGGAACTGGAGCACAGATCCTATTCCCTAAATCAAGAGCCCCTCACCAACATCAAGGAACCTTCCTTGAGGGGAACAATAGCAACAACAAATATTAACCACGAGAATTAACCCATCGTTAGCCAGTCATCGGGTTCCTCCGAGAAGACAGAGGCCAGATCTCCGCCACAACCACACATATTCATCGCTAACTACACTACTACCTTATACATCCCTATGTTCCCAGTTATTGTAATTGTTGTTGCACAGTTTATCAGCCTGCCGTATTTTGTTCCTGTATTTCTTGTTCCTTCCTTCTGTCTCCTTCCTTATGTTTCTTCCCGTTTCTTATCTCTTCTTTGTCTGCAGTGTTGTCCGTTCATTCTGTAGCTCCTTCCTTCTGTATCACACATTCCTTTCGTGTCTCATGATCATTTCTCACCTTTCCTCACTCCTTTGATCTGCCTGACACTAGTTAGCTCAGTAACTTAAGGCATGAAGTGGGCATTTAGCGCATTTAATGTGTTCACTGCATCGGCATTATCGCTTGAGCATTCCTGGTCGGTCCTCGATTTTTCCTGTTAAATTTTTGTCTGTGATATTGGAAGATTAAACTTGAGTCGCAGTCTCAAACATCCTACATTTGCCAGATTTAACGAAACCATGTTCGTACTTTTCTTTCGTTTAATTAAATACGAAACTAAATTAAATTTGTCCAAAGATATACATTTTTTTATCAGAGAGACGAGAGGAACACTCGAGCTGAAGTAAACGTATGTGCCAAACAGTAATCTATTTTGCCTTTAATTCTGTTATTTATTTCTAATTTATTCTATTTAAATATGTATATATGATTTGTTGTGCTTGCCGCCCATTTACTGTTCAACGACAACGGTGCGTTAATTAGGAATAAAAGAATTCACAATTAGTGTATTTCGTTTTATTTAACCCACAATAAATAACAATATATACACTTGATCAATTAGACACATATTCAACACTTGGGTATCTTTATTGAGGAAACGTTTCGCCACACAGTGGCTTCATCAGTCATCAGTGAAGAACAGGAGGAGTTTGAGGTAATCAGTCCCTCAGCCTTGAGTCGATGTGGTCAGTCCATCAATCTTGAATAGAATACAGAATATGTATTCATTTGCTGTATTCGGTTCTCTGAACCATTTATCTACATCCCTGTCTGACACAGCAACATCATGGGATCTTAAAACAGGGAATTCTTCACTTGCCTAACCCTCGGGGACGACCTACTTTCACATTGGTCAAATGTTATACCACCTACGACTGCTGCACCTCTCCTGCCTACAGTATGTAAGCCACTTCTTCGCACATATGCTGTATTCTTTTCAAGATTGATGGACTGACTCCATCGACTCAAGATTGAGGGACTGATTACCTCAAACTCCTGTTCTTCACTTTTCTCCTTTGTATGGACTGATGAAGCCACTGTGTGGCTAAACGTTTCCTCAATAAAGATACCCAAGTGTTGCACATGTGTCTAATTCATCAACTTGTCAGTTCTCTGAACCATTCTTCTATACTATATACACTTACACGTACGAACTCAGTTTAATTCGTAATAAGCGACTGTCAATGAATAAACAGAAAGGTGAACGGGAGGCTCAAACCTTTCTGTTTATTCACCGACAGTCTTTCATTACGAGTTAAACTGAGTTCATAGGCTGTGGGAAAGGACAGTTGGGTTACAGACAGTAGGCACTGACACAGACAGTAGCCACTGACACAGACAGTAGCCACAAACACAGACAGTAGCCACTGACACAGACAGTAGCCACTGACACAGACAGTAGCCACTGACACAGACAATAGCCACTGACACAGACAGTAGCCACTGACACAGACAATAGCCACTGACACAGACAGCAGCCACTGACACAGACAATAGCCACTGACACAGACAGTAGCCACTAACACAGACAGATCACAGCGGTGCCTTCCGTAAAATTTTCCTATTAGAAGCCCCGTAGTTCAGTGGTAAATCCCTGGACCTATTAATCTCGGAGCTATAAGACCCTTGTAGGTTTAGTGCTTATTTTTTATTATAATGATAATAATTAATCTCGAGCTTCCCGTCCACGTTTCTCTTTATTCACTTGCATATAAGTTAATTATCAATTACATTTGCGATAGAAAAAAGTGAATTGGCTCACATCTCATCTGATTTTGGTGAAAATTGATCTTGATGAAAGGCTCTTGGTCCAAGGAGTTGCAGCTGCCCTCCTTGCCTCGGATAAGTCCTGACTGCCTCCCATTACCCAAGAAAACAGTCAAAATAATCTCTGATATAAGAACATAAGAACATAAGAAAGAAGGAACACTGCAACGGGCCTACTGACCCACGAGGAGCAGGTCCATGTTTCCCCCGGATTATCCCAAAGACCCACCCCGTCTGGTCATCCCCACTCAAGGATGGAGCAGCACAAGCTAGTCAGGTCCAACTCGCACCCACCCACACCCACTCATGTATTTATCTAACCTATTTTTAAAACTACACAACGTTTTAGCCTCAATAACTGTACTCGGGAGTTTGTTCCACTCATCCACAACTCTATTACCAAACCAGTGCTTTCCTATATCCTTCCTGAATCTGAATTTTTCCAACTTAAAACCATTGCTGCGAGTCCTGTCTTGGCTGGAAATTTTCAGCACACTGTTGATTAAAGTTATGGTTGGTGGTTTATAAAATCAGGCCTACTGTTTTTAAAGTTAGGCCTTCTGTTTTTTTTCAATCAGGATTACTGTTTTAGTTTTGCCTGCTGTTCACAGGATGATTCATCTTAGACATTAAGCAAAGCCGAAAAGTACTTGTTATTGAACATTAAAATGGTATAAAATACCGACAGGTTGTTAGGTAAGACACATATGCAACAGTTAGGTATCTTTATTATGAAACGTTTCGCCTACACAGTAGGCTTCTTCAGTCAAGTACAGAAAAGTTGATAGAAGCAGAAGAATACTTGAAGACGATGTAATCAGTCCATCACCCTTAAATTTTATACCATTTTAATGTTCAATCTGTCAGACACTGCAACACAAGGGTATCTTGGTACAGACCTGCAATCAACTTCGACAACTTCCACTAGTGAGAGCGGCTGGATTTGAGAGGGACCTGACCTCTCAACATCTGAGTTCTTACCTCTCCTAGTGGCCTACGTCTCACCTCTTGGCGCTATAAAAAGCTCCATCCTGTCACTTCATCTCCATATTGTTTCATACTATGGAACAATGCTCTTCTCCAGACTGAGGGACTGACCACCTCAAAACTTTAAGGGTGATGGACTGATTACATCGTCTTCAAGTATCTTCTGCTTCTATCAACTTTTCTGTACTTGACTGAAGAAGCCTACTGTGTAGGCGAAACGTTTCATAATAAAGATACCTAACTGTTGCATATGTGTCTTACCTAACAACTTTGAAGCCGATCATAAGATGGAAGGCGCATCAGAGTAAGGAAAGTTAAGAGTGAAGATCTGAAGGTAGGAAATCGCTTCTCTGTTCTTCAGGATGAATGTACTTCAGTGGCCAGTGAAGGTAAGGGTACTACTGCCCCTGCTAATGGAGGTAAGCGCATACTTGTGGTTGGTGACTCTCAGGTAAGATATATTGACCGTGCTTTTTTGTAATAGAAATAAGAAGATGAGAGATAGAGTGTGCTTCCCTGGAGCTGGTGTTGGGGACATTGTCAACAGGCTGGATAATATCATGTCAGGTAATGGGAACAAGCCCATTATCTGTCTCAGTGCTGGTGGAAATGATATTGGGAAGGGTAGGAGAGAAGAGCTGCTAGATAAGTACAGGTCAGCTATAGATTTCATTAAGTCTAAGGGAGGGATCCCAATCATATGTAGCATCTTGCCTAGAAGGGGAGTAGGAAATGAATGGTTGTCTAGGGCAATTGGTGTAAATTGCTGGGAAATAAAGACAATAGATCAGGTCAGCAAACAAAGAGAGACAGCAGAGGGCAGCAAGGGACTAGCTCCCTTAAGGTCTATTATACTAATAACAGGAGTGTAAGAAACAAGATAGATGAGCTAAGATTAATTGCAAGTTCAGGAAACATAGATATCATTGCTATAACAGAGACCTGGCTCAATCTGAAAGATAGAGAGATGCCCTCTGAATGTTACATACAAGGCTATAAATTATTCCACACTGACAGGGTCAACAGGAAAGGTGGTGGAGTAGCGATGTATGTCAGAGACAATTTAAATTGTTGTGTTAGACAAGATATAAAATTAGAAGCGTCAGCCACTGAATCTGTTTGGTTACAGCTTCTCGAGGGCCGAGAAAAACTAATTTTGGGTGTGATTTACAGGGCCCCAAATCTTGATAGGGAGTGCAGTAAACTTCTATGGGACGAAATTCGTAAGGCATCTACATACGAAAATGTTGTGCTAATGGGAGATTTCAACTATAGACAGATTGACTGGAGCAATTTGACAGGAAATTTAGAGTCAGGTGACTTTCTTGATACGATCCAGGATTGTTTTTTAAAACAGTTTGTGACAGAGCCAACTAGGGGAAATAACCTCCTTGACTTGGTTCTTGCCAGTAGGGAAACACTAATTAATAATCTTGAGGTTAATGATGAGCTTGGGGAAAGTGATCACAAATCACTCAGTTTTAATATATCATGGAATTCCCCTAATAATGGCAATCAAGTCTCCGTCCCTGACTTTCGCTTGGCTGATTTCATAGGACTGAAAAATTACTTAGGTGGGCTGAACTGGAATGACCTGACTAAGGGTCAGGTAGGTGGTGATGATTGCCGATATGATGCTTTCCAGGGCATAGTTCTAGCTGCTCAGTCAAATTATGTTCCAAATAGGGAAATCAGATCAAACAAAAATGATCCTAAATGGATGAACAATAGATTAAAATATCTGATTGGTCAAAAGAGAGGCATATATAGGCAAATCAAAAGAGGAGAGGGGCAATTAAGAAATCAATATATTCAGTTAAAGAGAGAAATAAAAAAGGGAATTAGAAAAGCAAAAAGAGATTATGAGGTTAAAGTTGCAAGAGTATCGAAGACTAACCCAAAAGGATTCTTTCAGGTATACAGAAGTAAGATCAGGGACAAGATAGGCCCACTCAAAAGTTCCTCGGGTCAGCTCACTGACAGTGATAAGGAAATGTGTAGAATTTTTAACACATACTTCCTCTCAGTTTTTACACAGGAGGATACCAGCGATATTCCAGTAATGATAAATTATGTAGAACAGGATGATAATAAACTGTGCACGATTAGGGTCACAAGTGACATGGTCCTTAGGCAAATAGATAAATTAAAACCTAACAAATCCCCAGGCCCTGATGAACTGTATGCAAGGGTTCTAAAGGAATGTAAAGAGGAGCTTAGCACACCTTTGGCTAATCTTTTCAACATATCACTACAAACTGGCATGGTGCCAGATAAGTGGAAAATGGCAAATGTGATACCTATTTTCAAAGCAGGTGACAGGTCCTTAGCTTCGAACTATAGACCAATAAGCCTAACCTCCATAGTGGGAAAATTTATGGAATCAATAATTGCCGAGGCAGTTCGTAGCCACCTTGAAAAGCATAAATTAATCAACGAATCTCAGCATGGTTTTACAAAGGGGCGTTCCTGCCTTACGAATTTATTAACTTTTTTCACTAAGGTATTTGAGGAGGTAGATCATGGTAATGAATATGATATTGTGTATATGGACTTCAGTAAGGCTTTTGACAGGGTCCCACATCAGAGACTATTGAGGAAAATTAAAGCACATGGAATAGGAGGAGAAATTTTTTCCTGGATAGAGGCATGGTTGACAAATAGGCAGCAGAGAGTTTGCATAAATGGGGAGAAATCAGAGTGGGGAAGCGTCACGAGCGGTGTTCCACAGGGGTCAGTGTTGGGCCCCCTAGTTCACAATCTACATAAACGACATAGATGAGGGCATAAAGAGCGACATCGGCAAGTTTGCCGATGACACCAAAATAGGCCGTCGAATTCATTCTGACGAGGACATTCGAGCACTCCAGGAAGATTTGAATAGACTGATGCAGTGGTCGGAGAAGTAGATGCAGTTTAATATAGACAAATGCAAAGTTCTAAATGTTGGACAGGACAATAACCATGCCACATCTAAATAATGTAGATCTTTGTTACAAAAAACGCGATTCTAAAAGCTTAGAGATCTCCAGTGAATACTAGAAAGGACTGCCCTTCTAGCATCCAGCCTGTTACTGGGTTTTCGTAACAAGTAGTCAGTATCCTTGTCCAATTATCCATTAAAATTCTGTATTATTCAATAGTGCTTTAGGATTACAACTGGTAGGCTACTAACTAGAGAAATTAAAATTTAATAAATTTATTAAGTCTATAAGTTGTCTAGAGGTATATTATCAAATTAAATTAATTACAGCAATCAAAATAAAATCAATCTCTCGAGTTCAATATTATTGTGCTGAAAGCACATATCACATTTATAATTCTTAAGTACCGTCAGGTACATTAACATTTAATAAGATATTACAAATATGTACAAGTGTGTGTATGCGTGTAAGTGCTCTTAAGTAGTTAGCTATGTCTCAAGACTCGAATAAGACTTAAACAAGTGACTGACAAAGTCCTCAAATAAACTAACTTCTTGACCGACTGGCAACCCGAACAGTCTGCTTGAACAACAAAGAATGCTAAGCCCAATAGCAATGCAATATCAAGCGACTGCGACACAGAATCAGGAACAAGGAGATAATATAACGACACTAAGTAGGGACCATCTGCAGATCCTCCACAAAAGTTACAAAACTCCCATAAAACTGAATCTACGTTCAGCATAGGAAAAACTGTGACTGTGACAATACACAGGAACCAGTACAAAATTAGGTCAGAAGCTATAGCTAAGGACCTGAGATACTCAGAGTGTCTATGTGACACACAACCTCAGTACAACGTCGAAAATCACTAAGTCTATACAATGTTCTGTGAACAAAGTTCTACAGAACTAACAAGAATAATGAGACAGACAATCTGTCCAACCACCAAGCGAGTCTCCAGCAGACTGTCAGACAGACAATCTGTCCAACCAGCAAGCGAGTCTCCAGCAGACTGTCAGACAGACAATCTGTCCAACCACCAAGCGAGTCTCCAGCAGACTGACTACTTCACAAGAGGTGAGGACACCCCCCCCTCGATCACGTGATAGCTACATGGACAACTGCAGCTCAGAAGCCGGCAGTATAACGAGCGACAAGCGATAATTACAGTAGTTTGACAATCAAGCCTAACTGAGCACATTTTATATACATCCTAACAACATAAGCTAAATAACAATATAACAGTCAAATAATAATATAAAGTCATACATTTACGATTTAGCTATTATCGCAAATATAAGCAATATAAAATTATATGAAAAGATAATATACATTACATATATACATAATAATCATTGTAACCCATTCAGGGGTTGCAACATTCGTCTCTCGACCTCCGGGGAGAGAGGACGCACGCCTAGTAGCTACACCTGCCCTCTGGTGGTGACCTTTAGCAACTAGAAGACAAAATGGCGTACCGAGTGGGACAGAGGATTAACACTGTTTGTATACAGCTGATACGTGGCACACTTACTGGAACTACGATGCATACATTGCTGCCTGCTATCATCAGGGACGCCTATGGTGTCCCCAACGAGGAAGTTTATGGTGTTGCCTTAAATGGGATGAACAGAGTTTTCCTGAAACTGAATCATACCGGCGTCTACGACAGACTTGTTGACGAGTACCAGGAGAGGAAGGTGACAGTGAACTCGGCAGTGGAGGTTGTTCTGCATGACGTATCCAGGTACTACACATGGGTGAAGGTGAGAAATGTCCCTTTCGAGGCGACGGCGTATAGTATACAGGAGGTATTCCATAACTACGGAAAAGTCCATTCGGCAACGATGGGAGTATGGACAGAGGGGCCATATAAGGGAAGACCTGAGGGTTCTTATACCCTCAAAATGACGTTGGCTAGGCCTATACCGTCCTATGTCATGCTGGTGGAGTCCAGGACGCAAGTCTTTGTACACTATGCCGGCCAGAGAAAGACCTGTCGACTCTGTAGCTCATATGAACATATGGCAGCACAGTGTCCTAGAAAGCAGCCTACCAGGGCTCCTGGTACGTTGGCAGTGGAGCAGAGACCATGTGAGTTGATGCCTGAGTTGCGAGAGGAGGAAGCAGTGACGAGTGGTAGATGGAGCGAAGAAGTAGAACGGGAAGTATCGACGGTCGGTACCTGTGTTACCCTCCCGGAGGTGACAGGGGAGGGGCCCCCATCGCCTGAGGGACGGGTGGACGTGGAAGAGTCTACCCAGGAGAAGCTGCTGGAAGCGGTTCTGCAGGAGTTTTTCGAAGAGAAGGTGGCCGGGGAGGATGGTCCTGAGAAGTCAAGTGAGATGCAGCTGATGGTTGAGCAGCAGGGACAGGTGAAGGGTCCGAGGAATGACAGAGAGGACATGGAAGTGGTGGTGGAAGTCCATCAGGAGGACGTGCAGGACGTAGATTTGTGTGTGAGTGAGAGCTCACGAAAAAGAACTGCGGGTGCTTTTGACCTAGATGAGGTTTTAACACCTGGGCAGAGACCCGGGAAGAAGTCATGGGTAGTGGTAGGGGAAAAGGCAAGCAGGGGAGGGGGTGTACCGGGGAAGATCAGTGGGGGGGGCAAGGAGGGGCTGGTGGACAGGTTAGAAAAAAGGATAAAAATGGTACAGGTACTGAGAAAGGTGAAGTGAGTAAGATACAGCGGCATAGGGGTAAACCCCCTCTTCTGGCAAATTCAAGTGTGTCACAATAAATGTCAATGGGCTTAAATCTGAGGTAAAAAGGGTTTGGTTAGAGTGGTTTTTACGAAGGTTTGATGTGGATGTATGTTTTTTGCAGGAGCATAACCATAGGTTAGGGAGTGAATTGAGTTTGAGGGGTTATAAAATGTTTGTCAGTAATGCTTTGCAATTAAAAGGAGGGGTAGCAGTAGCTGTAAAGGAGACCAGCCCATTGCGTGTCATGGGTTGGGAGGAGGGGGGAGGGGGGAGGGTTGTAAGGGTAGATGGGCACTGGGGGGTGAGGAGAGTATGTTTCATTGGTGTATATATGCCGGCATGTAACAATGTTAGAGTCAAAGTTGATTTTGTACGTGATGTTTTGATGTATTATTTGCGAGGTTTACCTTCTATAACTGTACTTGGAGGTGACTGGAACTGTGTGATTAGGTATGGTGATGTGACGCCGAGGGGGGCAGGATGTGTTTTAGGTGCGCTAAGGGATGTGTTAAGGGATGTAGGAGTTGTAGATGTGGTGGGTAGGGGGGAGTATGGGGTGGAGCACACGTTCATTCGTGGGAATTATGGGGCGAGGTTAGATAGGATATATGTGATGCAGGGGATTGGTGTGGAGAGAGTGAGGGCTTTTGATGTCGGTTTTTCGGATCACAGGGCGGTGATAGCTGATCTGCGGGTGGATGGTATAGTACGCATATATGCTGGGTATTGGAAATTGAATGTGAGGCTTCTGCAGGAGAGGGATGAAGGCTCATCCTTTGAGGAATGGTGGAGACATTGCTGGGAGGGTAGGGATGGTGGGATGGATTTGCTTGACTGGTGGGAGATGCGGGCAAAGACAGCAATAGCAGAGTTTTTTAGGATACGTGGAAAGGAACAGGCAAGGTGGAGATATGGTTTGCAAAACTACCTGGAGGGACAGCTGAATGCTGTTTACGACGGGGGGGGAAGGGAAGATGTGCGAGGTGAGGTGGATGGCTTAAGGAGTAGGATTGAAGGATTGCATAATGAAAGGTTTAATGCGATTAGAGTTAGGGCAGGATTAGAGGAGGTGTTAAAGGGTGATCGACCATCAGGTTATGTCCTGAGAAAATTTAGGGAAAGGCAGATGGTGACTACCATAGCGCATCTAGTGGTCGCTGATGGGGGGGGAGGATATGTGGTGGGTCAAGGTCTTACTGATACAGATGATATTAGTGGTTATGCTGATTATTGGTTTAGGGAGAAATGGAGGAGGAACAAGGAAGTTGTCAGTGAGGAGGTATTTGGGGTTATGCAGAATACTATTGTATTGGGACAAGAGGAACGGGAAATGCTGGAGGGTAGTATTAGTGAGGAGGAGGTGGGGGAGGCGGTTTACGGGATGAGTCAGGGTAAGACGCCGGGCATTGATGGAATACCGAATGATTTTTATAGAGTTTATTGGGAATGCATTAGGTATGGGTTAGTGGAAGTCTTGAATCATATGTGGAGCAGTGGGAGGATGGGGAAGACCCAGAAAACAGGGATCGTTGTGTTGGTGCCGAAGAAGAAGGATGGGAAAGTATTGAATGATTATAGAGCAATATCCTTAATGTGTGCAGATTATAAAATTTATGCTAAAATTCTGGGCAATAGACTGAAGAAGGTTCTAGGATCAGTGGTACATGGGGGACAGTTTGGCATTCCGGGAAGAAGTATGAGGGACGGGCATAGTCACATAAGGGATTTTATTGAGGACTGCACCGGAGGGGGAATACTTGGATTAGATTGGGCTAATGCGTATGATTGTGTGAATAGGGATTTCTTAAAAGTTTGTTTGGAACAGTTGGGTTTGGGGGAGAAGGTGGTGAGATGGGTGCAAACCTTGTATGAGGGAGCAGTTATTAGGGTACAGGTTAATGGTAAGTTGGGGGACCCAGTACTGATGGAGAGAGGTTTGAGGCAGGGCTGTCCACTCTCTCAGTTATTGTTTGCCTGCGTACAGAATCCATTTTATGGGCTGGTGGATGAGGTGATGAATGAACATGGGATTAGGGGGGGTGGTCGGGGGGGGATTGTGGTGTACGTAGATGATACTACTGTGTTGGTAAGGCATGAGGAAGATCTAAGGAAAGTTGGTGGAATCATTCAGATTTTTGGGGACGCCACGGGTATGAGAGTTAATTTAATGAAGTCGAGACTATTAGAGGTGGGGGATTGGGTGGGAGGGGGCTTGGGGGAGGGTTTGGGATGGTCAGTAGTGGACAGAATTAAGGTTTGTGGAATATGGTACATGGCGGAAGTGCAGGAGAGTAGGAAGATAAATTCGGAATTAGTTACGAGCAGGGTTTTGGGTAGGCTAGGTGGCTTAAGGGCTAGGGACGTAACATTACAGCAGAGAGTTTTAGTGGTCAACTCTCTGGTTTACAGTAAGGTGTGGGGAGTGGCTGAGGTGTTCCCTTTAAGAGCAGAGGATATTGCAGAAATCCAGAGGAAGGTTCTAAGGTATGTGTGGGGGTTTGGGAGGGCATGGTTGAGCAAGGACGTGGTGATGACGGAGGGGAGACGTGGGGGTCTTGGCCTGATGTCATTGGGTCATAGAGTAATGGCTTTATATATTAAACAAAGATATATCCGGACTGGGGGGAACAGAGGAGTCAGGGTAGGTAGGGTAATGGAGGATGCACGAAGATGGTGGTGTGGAAGGGATTTGCGGTATTGTGAGGATATGTTGAGGGTTTTATTACATGTTAAACAGGTGTCCACGTTAAAGGTCAAACGAATGGTGGGTGCTGTGGTAGGCAAGGGTGTCTTACAGGGACTTGCTGTATATCCAACATATGACTGGATAAGCATATGGAGGAAGTTTGGCTTGCTTAGAATAACAGCGAGGGTACGAGAGTTAGTATATCGTTTTCTGATGGGAATATTGGCCTCTAGGGATGTGTTATATAAAATGGGTCTTGTGAGAGAGGACTCATGCTTGCATTGTGGGGACATCGAAACGGCTTTTCATGCGGTATATTTTTGTCCCTCTTTGGAGGGGGTGAGGTTATGGATGGTGAGAGTTATCAGACTTTTGGGGGGGGGGCAATGGCCATTCCTACGGGCCTTAATGTTGGATGTAACTGGGGTGCCGGGTGATGTGGGTAGAGCCTTAATGTATGTTATGACGGATTATTTACATGTATCTTGGGGGATGAGGGAGGTTAGGGGAGAGTTGAGGATAAAAGCGTTAGCAGCGAGATTTTATAGAACTATGTGTAGGAATAGGCAAGTCTATGGTGGGAGGTGGGTAGTTAGCTTTTCGGAGGGTTACCGGAATCTCACTGTGGGGGGCCTTCTCCTCATGAACCCAGGGGGCGGGCAAAGGGTTGGTCTCCTACCGGGGGATACATGAGGGTGGGTTGGTTTAGGCTTCTTTGTAGTGTGGATGGTGGGAGGGTTATGAATAGAGTGGAAGGGAGATGAATGAGGATTTGGAATCTATGGTTATGTTCACTGCATACAGGATAACCTTAAAAACCATGATGACTAAACCTTGGGATCTCGGGTTTAGAGCAGAATGATGTTAAGATAAGCACACAAGTTAACTTGATCGTTGTATAACTTATGTTTGTGAAGTGCTGTGACCCTGCACAGTTGCTTTGTGGGAAAAATTTTCTGCTATGTTTATATATGAAATCATGATCTTTGGCTTAGTCAATTTTATAATCACATATAATGACACCTTTTTCTATGTACCTAATCATGTTATGTAATGATATATGAATTATAATGAATAGTGAGGTATTAGGTTAGGAGTGGACAATTTTATTGTGCGATGCCCTTAATGGGGTTTCTGTGAGATTGTTAATTGGTTTTGTTCAATGGTGTTATTGGGGAAAAAATAAGGATGGAACATGTACGAACTTGTATGTCAATATTTTTAATTATGACTACTGTATGTGCATGAGGAATTTTTATTCCCATGATAACGCTCAGTATAATAACATTGATAATAGGGAAAAGGGGGGGGGGGGGGGTAGTATGTGCCGGCACGAAGTAAGTGCGGCGAGTCTTTAGGCAATGAGAATTATAATTATATGCTAATTATTTGGTTATATATTATCTTTTAGACTGTTTATATATAAAAAAAAAAAAAAAAAAAAAAAAAATCAGCAATGATGTACTAGTGTTTCAAATAGGGAGATAAGGTTTTTATGTCCTGTAACTAGACAGTTTTGATACCTTATGTTAGGATTTTGTTAGTTGTATGGGTTGTACTTGCGTATATAATGTTATGTCTTTTACTTGAGGGTGTTTCCTGCCCAGTGTTTATGTGGGGAGTTTCATTGTGATATGTACCAATGTAATGTTTATTGTAGGCTTTGGTTTGCCTAATGTTTAAATTAATGTTCTGTATAATTTTAATTTTTGTATGTTAAATAATATTTATTGTGCACTTTGTGCAAGGGGTCTAATTGTACAGAGTTGTGGGGGATTTATGTGGACACAGACATAAAATTTTGAGTTTTTGGTTTTTGCTAATTTTTTTTTTTGTTCGGTGCTGGAGCTCTCTCGCTCTTTATTATGTTAAGAGTTTCCTGCTATTTGCGGGAAGTATTATGTGGTATGTCTTTGCAATTTTATTGTAGGGTTAGGTTAGCCTTTGTTTAATTATTGTAATGTATAATTTTATCCTTCGTATGCTGCATCATATCATCTGTGTACTTTGTGCAAGGGGGTCTTACTGTACTGTATAACAGGCAGGATTTGTAGGTTTAGAATTTGTTGATGTTTTTTCTGAGCAGGTGTTATCCTGTTCGTTTCATTGTTCGGTGATGGTATATCCTTTAATACAATATGAATGTAACACTTGTGGTATGCTATGGGGTTGATGGTAGGTCATTGGATTTGCAAACGGTTAATTATTGTGTTCTTTTATTTATTTATATCTTGTACTGTGTCCTTTTAAATAAAAATATAAAAAAAAAAAAAAAAAAAAAAAAATAATAAGGTTGGATTCTGAGGGCCCACCTCATGATCCTAGCATTTTTACTTTTCATGGTATTAATATAAGTGAGTGGATTGTGGTCTGAAAAAACGTTAATTTTAAATGGGGAAGTGCCCAAATACACGTCAAAATGTTCCAATGACACCACAAGAGCTAGAGCCTCTTTCTCAATAGTGGCATAATTTTTCTGGTGTCGTTTAAGCTTAGATGAATAGTAACATATAGGATGGAGAATATCAGTGGATGTTGACTGTTGGAGCAGCACAGCACCCACTGCATAGCCACTCGCATCTATATGTAAAAAGATGGAAAGATTGAAATTAGGACTCAACACTGGAGCAGAGGAAAGCAGGCGCTTCAACCTTTTGAACAAATCTGAACAATCACTAGTCCAGATGAACTGAACTTTGGTACTAATGAACATAGTGAGAGGTGTAGGTGGAGGTGTGTGTGCTGGCTTGCCTGTCACTTGACACACGTGGCAACGTCGCACATGATCAGTTACTGTTTCCTTCATCTTTGGCCAAGTAAAATGTTTTGCCAGTTTACCGAGTGTCTTCTTGACACCCAAATGTCCTCCTATGGGACTATTGTGAGCAAAATCAATGGCTTGTTCACGAAATGTAACTGGTAACACAGCGAGATGCTTGACTGTCGTGGAAACACTATCAGCTGACAACTTACATGTATTTTTCTCCATCAGTACACCGTTACTATAATAGTAACAATTATCGAGATCCTTTGCTTCACTCTCAGTAACTGCTATATCTCTCAGTCTTTCCAATGACTGATCAACAAACTGATCCTTGATTAAATCATCATGAGTTAGAAATTTAACGTCAGTTGTGTCCTGACTAGGTTGATGACCGGGGGGAGTCAGTGTTAATGATCCTGGGCGCAGAGCGTCACTAAACAACATATTCAACCCCAAATCATTGTCATCCACTAACTCAACAGGATACAAGGATGGTTGTTGAATCTTTGACATAGCTCTAGTAATTGCGCTGAGAGGAAATAAAATAGGTTTCTCTCTACAAGCTTCAATGGCATAATTATCATCAGTGTTATTATCAATCACAAGTGGTTCTTTACATATACCAGCATGAAGGATATCGTTCCCTATCAACAAGTCCACTGACCTGATGGGAAATACACCACTGGATATACCCACTGAAATATAACCAGTATAATAGCTTGTTTCAATATAAACTTTGTGCAGAGGCACTTTTATAACAGCCCCTCCATAGGCTTCTAACAATACATCTATCTTGCAATAGGTATCGTCAGTTATGGGCAGTACATCTTCTCTTAATAACGTGAGATAACTGCCAGTGTCTCTGAAAGAAATTATCTCAGTTAGATGTGATTCGTCAAATCCTACTTTATCTCTCGAAAAGTAAGGACTCATCGCTGAACGAATCTTTTCGTCAGATACACTTTCTGACGCTAGTCATCTATCCTGAGTAACATTATCTAAAACAGTAGGATCAGAGGTATTGCTAGGATTTTGGTGCCTTTGTTGCTCTGAAGAGGATACGACTTGAGTGGGGGCGCCAGCCGCACGACTGTTTCTTGTATCTCCTTCTAACTTATAGCAATACTCTCTAGTATGTCCTTTTCTGTTACAATAGGTACATTTAACTTTCTTCTCGATACCAGATTTCTGTCTAGCCACAGAGACAGATTCAGGATTGTTAGTTTTCCTGGTAAAGGTACGATAAGTTATAGTAGCAGGTACATCAGGCCGGCAATAAGCAGCTGATTTAGGTTGCCAACTTCTAGGACAATTTTTAGTTACCTTGTTTCTGAGTGTTTTAGTACGTACAAGTGTGTGAGAAATTTCGTAATTGTCTGCTAATGCTGCAGTTTCCAGAATATCTGAGGTAGTATGATCGATCAGATATTCTTGTATGTCAGCAGACATACAGTTGTTAAACTCTTCGTGTAGTAACAACTGAACAAGGCTGTCGTAGTTGTTACACTTAGCAGCTCTAGTCCATCTCTCAAATACAACTTTTTTCTCACGAGCAAACTCTACACAAGTTTGATCTTGTCGTCGTTGTAACGTACGAAATGCTCTTTGATAACTTACAGGTAACAAGTTATATGTCTCTAGAATAGTTTGTTTGACAGCGTCATAACTAATGTACTTAGCAAATGGTAAGGCGGCAGAACACGTTTGAGCTCTTCCCGTCAACGCAGTATGAAGCAATGTTGCCCAGTGCTTACGTGGCCAGTTCATAGCACGAGCCTGGTTCTCAAACACATCAAAATATGTGTCTAAGTCACTTTCAAAAAACTTAGGAACCATGGATGCAGCTTTCTGCACATTAAATGTGTCCTGTGATCTATCAGTCTGTAGTCTTAACAGACGAACATTTTCTCTTTGGAAATCTTCTTCGTTCAATCTCCTCTGTGCCTCTATTTGTGCAGTCTGCAACATAAGGAGGCGTTCAAACCTCTCAAACTGTTCCTGAGAGATAGGACCAGTTGGTAATGGAGGAGTAGGGAAATTAACATGGTCTGGACGGTCCTTAGGTCGGACACTTGGTCCAGCCGTCTCTAGAGTGTCTAGATCTGGTCTAGGATAAGTAAATACAGGTGTAGTATACACTGTACTAGTACTAGGCTGAGTCAAGCTAACAGCTACACTCTGTACTATAGTGTCAGTGAGGGAAGGAGCGAGCGAGAACTGAGCTACACTTGGCTCAGACACTAGGCTCACTTCTGCTCTAGTTGCTCTTTCTTCAACTTCAAATAGAGCCATACTTCCTAATTGTGACACTAGGCTTTCTGAATCTGAATCATAATCAGACATCTCTGTACGAGCAGGAAACAATATATCTTTAATTAATGCTCTGACAGTTTCTGCGGTGTAATTCCTGTTATACGTCACACCGAGATATTTGGCTACTTGCCAACACGTCTGAAGTTTTAATGTACTTAACTCAGACAAAGTCAGAGTATCAATTAACTGTTTCACTTTGGCATACATCACGAAAATAATTGTACTACGAGAGAGTGATTATGGGAAACTATAATCCTGATAGGAATTTTAGTGTTGGTTGTCTTAGAGCTAGAGCTCATAAACAGTATTTCCATCTCCTTGGATCAAGAGACTCAGTCAGGTACATACATCCACCTGGTATGTTGTACAAGACTAAACTCAAAGTCTTCAGATTAGGAAAGTACTCAAAGTGTTTGATCATAGAAGTACTAGTATGTCAAACTGGACAACTTCTCCAACACCTTGGATCAAGAGCATCCCGGACAGGCCCCCATTTGTTACAAAAAACGCGATTCTAAAAGCTTAGAGATCTCCAGTGAATACTAGAAAGGACTGCCCTTCTAGCATCCAGCCTGTTACTGGGTTTTCGTAACAAGTAGTCAGTATCCCTGTCCAATTATCCATTAAAATTCTGTATTATTCAATAGTGCTTCAGGATTACAACTGGTAGGCTACTAACTAGAGAAATTAAAATTTAATAAATTTATTAAGTAGTAAATTGTCTAGAGGTATATTATCAAAGTCAATTAAATTACAGCAATCAAAATAAAATCAATCTCTCGAGTTCAATATTATTGTGCTGAAAGCACATATCACATTTATAATTCTTAAGTACCGTCAGGTACATTAACATTTAATAAGATATTACAAATATGTACAAGTAAGTGTGTATGCGTGTAAGTGCTCTTAAGTAGTTAGCTATGTCTCAAGACTCGAATAAGACTTAAACAAGTGACTGACAAAGTCCTCAAATAAACTAACTTCTTGACCGACTGGCAACCCGAACAGTCTACTTGAACAACAAAGAATGCTAAGCCCAATAGCAATGCAATATCAAGCGACTGTGACACAGAATCAGGAACAAGGAGATAATATAACGACACTAAGTAGGGACCATCTGCAGATCCTCCACAAAAGTTACAAAGCTCCCATAATACTGAATCTTTGTTCAGCATAGGTAAAACTGTGACTGTGGCAATACACAGGAACCAGTACAAAATTAGGTCAGAAGCTATAGCTAAGGACCTGAGATGTTCAGAGTGTCTATGTGACACACAACCTCAGTACAACGTCGAAAATCACTAAGTCTATACAATGTTCTGAGAACAAAGTTCTACAGAACTAATAAGAATAATGAGACAGACAATCTGTCCAACCACCAAGCGAGTCTCCAGCAGACTGACAACTTCACAAGAGGTGAGGACACCCCCCCTCGATCACGTGATAACTACGTGGACAACTGCAGCTCAGAAGCCGGCAGTATAACGAGCGACAAGCGATAATTATAGTAGTTTGACAATCAAGCCTAACTGAGCACATTTTATATACATCCTAACAACATAAGCTAAATAACAATATAATAGTCAAATAATAATATAAAGTCATACATTTACGATTTAGCTATTATCGCAAATATAAGCAATATAAAATTAAATGAAAAGATAATATACATTACATATATACATAATCATTGTAACCCATTCAGGGGTTGCAACAGGAAGTGTCACGAGCGGTGTTCCACAGGGGTCAGTGTTGGGCCCCCTGCTGTTCACAATCTACATAAACGACATAGATGAGGGCATAAAGAGCGACATCGGCAAGTTTGCCGATGACACCAAAATAGGCCGTCGAATTCATTCTGACGAGGACATTCGAGCACTCCAGGAAGATTTGAATAGACTGATGCAGTGGTCGGAGAAGTGGCAGATGCAGTTTAATAGAGACAAATGCAAAGTTCTAAATGTTGGACAGGACAATAACCATGCCACATATAAACTAAATAATGTAGATCTTAATATTACGGATTGCGAAAAAGATTTAGGAGTTCTGGTTAGCAGTAATCTGAAACCAAGACAACAGTGCGTAAGTGTTCGCAATAAAGCTAATAGAATCCTTGGCTTCATATCAAGAAGCATAAATAATAGGAGTCCTCAGGTTGTTCTTCAACTCTATACATCCTTGTTTAGGCCTCATTTAGATTATGCTGCACAGTTTTGGTCACCGTATTACAGAATGGATATAAATTCTCTGGAAAATGTACAAAGGAGGATGACAAAGTTGATCCCATGTATCAGAAACCTTCCCTATGAGGATAGACTAAGGGCCCTGAAACTGCACTCTCTAGAAAGACGTAGAATTAGGGGAGATATGATTGAGGTGTATAAATGGAAGACAGGAATAAATAAAGGGGATGTAAATAGTGTGCTGAAAATATCTAGCCTAGACAGGACTCGCAGCAATGGTTTTAAGTTGGAAAAATTCAGATTCAGGAAGGATATAGGAAAGTACTGGTTTGGTAATAGAGTTGTGGATGAGTGGAACAAACTCCCAAGTACCGTTATAGAGGCCAGAACGTTGTGTAGCTTTAAAAATAGGTTGGATAAATACATGAGTAGATGTGGGTGGGTGTGAGTTAGACCTGATAGCTTGTGCTACCAGGTCGGTTGCCGTGTTCCTCCCTTAAGTTAATGTGACCTGACCTGACTAGGTTGGGTGCATTGGCTTAAGCCGGTAGGAGACTTGGACCTGCCTCGCATGGGCCAGTAGGCCTTCTGCAGTGTTCCTTCGTTCTTATGTTCTTATGTTCTTATAAGATACATTCTCCAGTTAATGCACAAGAAAGCCTCCACATGCTCATCCTAAATCGAAAAATAGCGATTGATGCTGCTCAATGAGGGATTTTCGCAAAACTCATGGGGGTCTTAGAGTTCATATATTTTTTATTTAATAATTGACTTACGTGTTACGACTTTCTCAGTTTTTGAAAATCAATGGGATGGTTATATTGCCAACATAACAGCAATATAAATATAGCATTAAAAGTGTTTATTCCTGTAAGATATTTTAGCCACGTCATTTATTTAAAAAAAATTGTAACAAGCAAATAAATGGTTGAAAGCAATATAAAAGAATCAAACCTTATAAAAAATAGTGTTGATTAAAATTTGAATGAAAGTCCAGGACTGCATAAACTAGGTTCATTCGTAACATTTAAAATTTCTGAAGATTATAAGCTGTTGACAAATGTTAAGAGACCATACAATAAGTGTCAGGGGCCCGAGACTGTTCAACTGCCTCCCAGCACACATAAGGGGGATTACCAACAGACCCCTGGCAGTCTTCAAGCTGGCACTGGACAAGCACCTAAAGTCAGTTCCGGATCAGCCGGGCTGTAGCTCGTATGTTGGTTTGCGTGCAGCCAGCAGCAACAGCCTGGTTGATCAGGCTCTGATCCACCAGGAGGCCTGGTCTCAGACCGGGCCGCGGGGGCGTTGACCCCCGGAACTCTCTCCAGGTAAACTCCAGGTAAACACATCACTCTTAATCTGACTCAAAAACTGTAGAAAATCTCTACATATCACTCTTAATCGGGCTATAAATTTCAAAACAGTGGAAATGTGTTTCCCACGCTCAGTACGTGAGATAACGGACAACCCATTGATTGTATGTGTAAGGTTACGTCTATTATATAAAACTTCTGTTACTTTGTTTTAGTTTTGCTGTGTCTTCATATTGTGAGAGACCAAGAATACTCTTGAAATAATATTAATTTTCACTGTAGTTAAGTTGCCTGTTAACATTAACTGTTTCTTGTGATCTATATAAAAATGGCTGACTCGTGATTAACTGGTCGTGTAAAAATTGAAGGTGACATTCCCTTCAGTCTTGAGGACACGTATGACAGGACCCACGAGGCTAGGAGTGACTGAAACCTTTCAAGGATATTTAAGAGGCTGAAACAAGAGCATAGCACTGCCTCCTAGACCACAATGTGTTCAGCACACGTGTGTTGCTAGTTCTGGACTAGATAAACACGTTCCCCAGCTCCCCGTGAGAAGGTAGAGGGCACGATGGGCACAATCTTCTGCGTCTCATTGGGCAGAAAGGGAATGAAGTCCCAGTAAACTTCCACGTCGAAGAACCGGTCGAGGTTCTCAGCTTCGATGGCACCAACTGGCAGGATCTCGTAAGTCTGGATCCCGGTGTCAGCCACCTTTTGGCATATCTCAAAAAGTTCTTGCTTCTGGCAGCGTTTAGAGACGTCATTGAAGAGGTACCCAGACGGACATCGGTAAAGGAACCCTGCACAAAGCGCAACACAGTATTAAAACAAGAACAGCCGAAGAATTTCAGTGATCTTCGCATCCTAGCTCATGGAAAGGAAAATGAAAATTTATTCACTTAAGGAGAACAGACAGTTAAGCTTATTTGAGAATGGTCAAAACATTTACCAATATAAGAAGTAAACAATAAAAAAATACATTCAACATTAAAATAGTACAACAATGATATAATAGAATATCTGGCGAGTAGCAGTTTCTAAAGATACTTCCCCCCTCCCCCCTCGAAGCTGATTCACCTTCCTGAGAAATGGTAATTCACATGTTAAATCTATTTCCTCTCTGCTTTAGGTAAAATTCTCAAGTTATCATGGTCGTGGAACCCATAGCGGAATATTTGCGGTATCTTCATTGACTTGCAGAAGTCTCCCGGTCTAAGCTGGTAGATTTCATTGGCTAAAATACTGAATCTATCCCGTGTTATGGAATATTACACAAAAATACATCTAGCTTCCACCATAGCTAGTTCTCGCTACGTCATTATCATACAGTGTAAGATAAGAACACGCTGTTCACGTACCTAGTTTTTGTTTAATAAATTACTTTACGTGGCGAGGGAAGAGTCCGTGTAATGTTCTTGTTTGATCATTTTAAGCACAATCTATAGTTGAACAGCCAAGTATTACCTCTGGCTTAAATGGCGAGAATATTTTCATACTTCAATTTCTCTGTGCTATAAGAAATGTCCTTCAAAGGCTATCCTTCAATAATACCGCTAATACTACAACTACTACATTACGAATGTAACCACTGCTACAATAACCAGTACTACTATTATTACTGATATTATTTCTACAACTGGTGCTACCACAGCATAACTCAAGCTCCTTGTATCTCAATTCACGCGGCCGGAATAGACTGAATAGTTAAAAACATAAGAGAAGAGAAATTAGACAGGGAAGTGCAGGTCCTGGAGAGTATACCTGGAGAGACTCTTACCTTATCTTCCCTTCTTGCAGACGGTCCTGCCTTTGACCTACGATCACATTTTGACTTTTTGTCAGCAACTGCTTTACTATACGAACCCTGACACATAGCTCCTAGAGCCTCTTACAGCCCTTCTCTCCCCTCACCTCTGATCCCCTCTGCATCTTGCTGCTTATAGCCCTGGTACTATTTTCTACCTGGCAACACTGCATGACCCTTGTCATTTTAGCGCTTTATTTGATTATAATAATATACCTGGAGAGGGTTTCGGGGGTCAATAGCCCCTCAGCCTGGTCTGAGACCATGGTGGATCAGGGCCTGATCAACCAGACTGTTACTTCTGGCCACAGGTAAACCGAACCACAGCCCGGGTGATCAGGGACTGTCTTCACGTGCATACTTCTTTGGTATAAGGGAAATAAAAGAGAGTGTAAGAATTATAAGGGAATAAGCCTGTTGAATATTTCGGTTAAAGTGTATGGTAGTTATCAATGAAGAATTATTGACAAAACAGAGAAGAGGATTGCGCAGGAACGATGAGGTTTTAAGAACGGTGGGGAATGTGTCGATTAATTGTTCACATTAAAGCACATATGTGTGAACAATACTTAGATAAAGGCAAGGAATATGTTTTTTTTTTTTTTTTTGAGTTTATAGATTTAGACTGAGGAGTCACTTTTTTTCGGGAACGTTAGGAACAACACTGCTGAGGATATTGGAAGCTTTCCCATCCATGCCAGTGTACTATGTACTGGCACCTACGACTCTGATTATAGAATGCTCTAACCGGTTCCTACAACTCTAACTGTAGGACACCTCCACACGCCAAATTGTTCCTAGAATTTTGCCCAAGATTTCGTACACCAGCGTTGAAAAACTGAAACCAACTGCACGAAACCTTATGTTATGAGCAGAATAAAAACGATAAGTTAGAAGGGATTTTTTTTTCAAATTTGGCGCCACTTAAAGGTACCCTATAATAAATACTTAACAATATTTATAATAATAATAATAATAATAATAATAATAATAATAATAATATAATAATAATAATAATAATAATAATAATAATAATAATAATAATAATAATAATAATATAATAATAATAATAATGATAATAATAATAATAATAATAATAATAATAATAATAATAATATAATAATAATAATAATAATAATAATATAATAATAATAATAATAATAATATAATAATAATATAATAATAATAATAATAATAATAATGATATAATAATAATAATAATAATAATAATAATAATAATAATAATAAAATAATAATAATAATAATAATAATAATAATAATAATAATAATATAATAATATAATAATAATAATAATAATAATAATAATAATAATAATATAATAATAATATAATAATAATATAATAATAATAATAATAATAATAATAATAATAATAATAAACACTAAGTGTTCATCTAGAGGGTGAAGGCCTTACCCTTGATGATACAGTTCATAGTGACAATACATCTGTAGAAGCTGACACAGTCTCGGTGTGACTGGAAGTATCCTGGTTCCAGACAGTCGTACACACTGCTGGGGTCCAGCTGCAACAACGGTAGAGAGATATATTACGACAGTCGAATTACTTTTTCCCTTCCTCCTCTCTCTCATCTGTCTCCTGTGTATAATTTATTTTGCCTTCTATGCATAATAATAATAATGACAATAATAATTATTTCTACAAGTACATGATACAGCTTATGCAGGTCTAGCTGACATCAATGACATATATAAAATACAGAGCATTTCGGGCAAATTAGGTTAATTTTGTTCCCAGGGTTCTACCCACACCAGTCGGCTAACACCCAGGTACCTGTTTATTGCTAGGTGAACAGGGACGCCATGGGACAGGTATTAGTGGTTCCAGCAATGCTGGAACGAAGCCTTAAAAGCTGCCGTAGCTGATGAACCCTTAGTGGAATACTCCGTCATTGACCTACTGAAGTCTCCCAGCTTTGGCAGACAGATATCAACACTTTTTTTAATGATCTCCATCCTTCGTGATGGAATATAATTGGAAGAAAACAGTTAGCTCTTGGTCCCGTGTAATTATCATATAGAATCTGGAAGCAGCACACTGCTGGTTTATCCAATTTTGATAAATTAATGAGAGAACTTTCCGGCCAAAATTCTGAAGCTTCCTCACCCTTGACTGCTCTCTTCCAAGTAAAGAATTATTACTGATAATGGGGTGATATTTACCCATGTCAATGCTCAAGTAATAGCTGGTAGGGTGGGGCGTCGAGAACTAAGGCATTACCAGGTAGGGTGTTCAAAAATATAGTGGGGTAGTACCTGGTAGGGCGGACAGGATTGCGGTGGCTGTGGTGGTGGTGGTATTGGTCTGGTTGTGGGTCCCTCTGTCTCACACTTAAAATCCGTTGCGTGTATACAGGCTGAGAGCTCACTGCTAAACACTGTTCCTGGAGCACATTCGAACGCTACTCGTCTCGTTGCCTGCGCTAGGCTCCAAACACACCTATAGAGAAGACGAGCAGAGTTCACTGACAACTGAATGGCTCACGAAATCGTAATAACACGATTGCAAACGAGTCACTTATGCAGTATTTGGGTATCTTCAATCTGGAAACGTTTCGCCAGCTAGTGGCTCCTTCAGTAGTATTTAGTCACTTAGCCATAATACCAACTCACCTCATAATTTTGTAATATTTTAAACTTAAGATTTGATTTAAGTCTGCCCGAAATGCCTAGCCATGCTAGGTGTTCTAGTGGTACACTCTGTAATTATTATTTTACTACATGTAAACCACACAATAACCAAATTCTGTAAACTCAGCATTGTAATCCTTATAGAGAATAAACTTTGAATTGAATTGAACTGAATTGAATTCAGTCCAATGCAGAGAGAGGTGGAAGATGAACAGGAGTTTTAGATAATCTGTCCCTCAGCCTGGAGTCCAGGCTGAAGGACTGATTACCTCAAATTTCTCTTCCACTTTTATCTGTATTGGACCGAAGACGCCACTGGCTAACGAAACGTTTCCGGAATAAAGATACCCAAATGTTGCACAGTATCTCAGTAAATCAGCATATCGGCTTTCTAAACTGTTTATTCACACGATTGCAAACAATCACAAAACAGGTGAAGGATTAAACCCAGGGCAGGTGAGTCCTAACACTCATAGGCCAGTGTGTTAACGCACTGGCCTGTGAGTGTGAGGATTCACTTGCCAAGAATTCAAGCCCCATCCGTTCCCTGATTTATTTACGGATTTCCAGGCTGCCCAGGTAACATACGCACCTGTCCTGCAGCTGTTCTGGGGAAATAGTGTGGAGTGTTATAGAGAGTGTTATAGAGAGCCACGGCTTGCTTTTGAAATGTTTTAGTCAGTTTACCTAGAGTTTACCTAGAGAGAGTTCCGGGGGTCAACGCCCCCGCGGCCCGGTCTGTGACCAGGCCTCCTTAGGTCAGTGTCCCAGGATGCGACCCACACCAGTCGACTAATACCCAGGTACCCATTTTACTGATGGGGAACATAGACAACAGGTTGAAAGAAACACGTCCAATGTTTCTACTCTGGAGTTTACCTGGAGTTTACCTGGAGAGAGTTCCGGGGGTCAACGCCCCCGCGGCCCGGTCTGAGACCAGGCCTCCTGGTGGATCAGAGCCTGATCAACCAGGCTGTTGCTGCTGGCTGCACGCAAACCAACATACGAGCCACAGCCCGGCTGATCCGGAACTGACTTTAGGTGCTTGTCCAGTGCCAGCTTGAAGACTGCCAGGGGTCTGTTGGTAATCCCCCTTATGTGTGCTGGGAGGCAGTTGAACAGTCTCGGGCCCCTGACACTTATTGTATGGTCTCTTAACGTGCTAGTGACACCCCTGCTTTTCATTGGGGGGATGGTGCATCGTCTGCCAAGTCTTTTGCTTTCGTAGTGGGTGATTTTCGTGTGCAAGTTCGGTACTAGTCCCTCTAGGATTTTCCAGGTGTATATAATCATGTATCTCTCCCTCCTGCGTTCCAGGGAATACAGGTTTAGGAACCTCAAGCGCTCCCAATAATTGAGGTGTTTTATCTCCGTTATGCGCGCCGTGAAAGTTCTCTGTACATTTTCTAGGTCGGCAATTTCACCTGCCTTGAAAGGTGCTGTTAGTGTGCAGCAATATTCCAGCCTAGATAGAACAAGTGACCTGAAGAGTGTCATCATGGGCTTGGCCTCCCTAGTTTTGAAGGTTCTCATTATCCATCCTGTCATTTTTCTAGCAGATGCGATTGATACAATGTTATGGTCCTTGAAGGTGAGATCCTCCGACATGATCACTCCCAGGTCTTTGACGTTGGTGTTTCGCTCTATTTTGTGGCCAGAATTTGTTTTGTACTCTGATGAAGATTTAATTTCCTCATGTTTACCATATCTGAGTAATTGAAATTTCTCATCGTTGAACTTCATATTGTTTTCTGCAGCCCACTGAAAGATTTGGTTGATGTCTGCCTGGAGCTTTGCAGTGTCTGCAATGGAAGACACTGTCATGCAGATTCGGGTGTCATCTGCAAAGGAAGACACGGTGCTGTGGCTGACATCCTTGTCTATGTCGGATATAAGGATGAGGAACAAGATGGGAGCGAGTACTGTGCCTTGTGGAACAGAGCTTTTCACCGTAGCTGCCTCGGACTTTACTCTGTTGACGACTACTCTCTGTGTTCTGTTAGTGAGGAAATTATAGATCCATCGACCGACTTTTCCTGTTATTCCTTTAGCACGCATTTTGTGCGCTATTACGCCATGGTCACACTTGTCGAAGGCTTTTGCAAAGTCTGTATATATTACATCTGCATTCTTTTTGTCTTCTAGTGCATTTAGGACCTTGTCGTAGTGATCCAATAGTTGAGACAGACAGGAGCGACCTGTTCTAAACCCATGTTGCCCTGGGTTGTGTAACTGATGGGTTTCTAGATGCGTGGTGATCTTGCTTCTTAGGACTCTGGCTGGGAATCGAACCCAAGCCCTCACTGTGTGAAGCGAGAGCGTTAACCACCTGATACATTAAACACTAATATGTTTTATCTCCTGTATGTACTTGCATATGTTTCACAAGACTGCTTTTATAGCCAAAACATTTCAGACACACTGAACACTGAAACGGTTTATCTCCTGTATGTACCCGCATGTGTGTTACTAGATTGAGTGCTCAAGGTGTTGAAAAAGGAGGCTCTACTTCTCAAGGAGGGAAAATATAACACTTGCATAAGTATAACAATGAATATGGTTGGGGTTAGTGAAGGGAAACAGGCTGTTAGCAGTGAGGAATAGGTTGACAGCAGTATCAAATGTTGAAAGTGATTTCCAGTAAAGGGGCAGATTTGAATGTAGGAAATGGTTTTACTGTTCATCGGAATGATTGTACTTCATTGGTCAGTGAGGTTAAACGTTCTGTTAATTCCTCTGCTAATAAATGTAAGAACATCTTTGTGGTTGGCTACTCACAGGTTAAATATATGGATCGTGCCTTCATTAATATGGATAGGAAGGGGAGACAAAGGGTGTGTTTTCCTGGAGCTGGTGTTCATGACATAGTTAACAGGTTGGATTATATCATGTCAGGTAATAGTAACAAGCTCGTTATCTGCCTCAGTGCTGGTGGAAATGATACTGTGAAGGGTAAGAGATAGGAGCTGCTTGTTAAATATAGGACAGCTATAGATAAAATTAGGGCTAAGGTAGGGATTCCGATCATACATAGCATCTTGCCTAGTAGAAGAGTGGGGTACATGTCTCAGGGCAGGAGTGGAAGTGTTAGCCAACTCTGTCGGGGGAGGATTGGGGGTCTTTGCTGAGTTGACTAGAACTTTAAACTGATAGATGATAGAGGTATGGTTGTGTATAGGAAAAATAAATTGCAGCACTAGAGATGAAAGCAGCAAAAAAATGCCAAGATACCTCAAGGAAAATGTTAAACGGACACGATTGTTCATCATATAGTTACTAATGAAGACAAAAGAACTGGTTATTAAACAGAGACAGAAAACAGCGAGTGGCTAACACCATTAAGGTCAACTATACTAATAGCAGGAGTGCTCGATGTAAGATAGATGAACTAAGATTAATTGCATGCATGTGCAGTAAACATAGATATTACTGCTATAACAGACATTAATGAAGATTTCGTTAGGATTTTTAACCCCGGAGGGTTAGCCACCCAGGATAACCAGGATAAAGGCAGTGCGTCATCTAGGAACTATGTCTTATTTCCATTGGGGTCCTCAATCTTGTCCCTCAGGATGCTACCCACACCAGTCGACTAACACCCAAGTACCTACTTGCTAGGTGAACAGGACAACAGGAGTAAAGAAATGCCTCAAATGTTTCCACCCCTGCTGGGAATCGAACCCGGACCCGTACCCCAAAGCGAGAGCTTTGCCAGCCAGGTCATGGGGCCTTGTACATACACAAATTCAATTCAAGTTTATTCTCTATAAGGGTTACAATGTGGGGTTTACAGGTTTTGGGTATTGTGTGGTTTACATGTTATAAAATACTAATTACAGAGGGGGCCACTAGGACACCTAGCATGGCTAGGCATTTCGAGCAGACTTAGATTAATTCTTAACATTAAATCCTTACAGATTATGGTATTAAGGCTAAGTGACTACATCATAATTTGTGAGTTTAGCAATGTGAATGCTTTTGTTTTGGCACAATACAAAGTGTCTATATTGGAGTATCATAGGCAAACTTATGACTAGTTAGGATTTATTATTTTAAGATTAAGATTAGTATTTCTGGGTTTATAGTCAGTGGGTGAGTGAGTGTAATTGTGAACCACCAGGTGGTTATCATGTAGTTAGTTGTCGGGGTGGATCAGGGAGATAAGATGTTTTCTAACTGTAGTTTTGAAAGTGATGAATGTGTCTGCAGTTCTAGAGTTTTCAGGTAGGGTGTTCCAGATTTTAGGTCCTTTGAAATACATTGAATTTTTGTAAAGGTTTAGTCGAACACGGGGAATGTCATAGAGATGTTTGTGTCTGGTGTTATGCCTGTGGATCCTGTCACAACTATCAAGAAAGCATTTTAGGTCAAGGTTAATATTGGAATTTAAGGTCCTGTAGATATAGATTGCACAGTAGTAAGTGTGGATGTTCTGAACAGGGAGTAAGTTTAGATCTATGAAGAGTGGGGGGGGGTTGCCAGGGATGGGATTTAGTGATTATTCTTACTGCGGCTTTTTGTTGGGTTATTATTGGCTTTAGGTGTGTTGCTGCAGTTGAACCCCAAGCACAGATAGCATAGGTGAGGTATGGATATATAAGTGAATGGTATAGTGTGAGAAGGGCAGTTTGCGGCACGTAGTATCGTATCTTGGAGAGGATCCCCACCGTTTTGGATACTTTTTTTGTTATGTGTTGGATATGGGTGCTGAAATTTAGGTTGTTGTCGAGGTATAGGCCAAGGAATTTGCCCTCATTATGTCTGGCAATTAGAGTGTTGTCGATCTTAATGTTAAGTTGCGCAACACCTGCTCTGCTACCAAACATAATATAGTAGGTTTTGCCAGTGTTAAGTGTAAGTTTATTGGCTGTCATCCAAGTCGATATTTTGAGCAGCTCCTCGTTAACAATGGTGTTGAGGGTGGCAAGATTAGGGTGGGAGATGACATAAGTCGTGTCGTCAGCAAAGAGAATGGGTTTCAGGTGTTGGGATATGTTTGGAAGATCATTGATGTAAATGAGGAAGAGCAGGGGTCCAAGGACACTTCCCTGCGGAACTCCAGTATCAAGTGGCCGTATTGATGAGGCTGTGTCTTTAATGGTGACATACTGATACCTATTAGAAAGGTAGGATTTAAAATATGCAAGCGCATGGCCTCTTATACCATAGTGGTCAAGTTTGTGGAGTAGGATGCCGTGGTCTACTGTGTCAAACGCTTTTCTTAGGTCAATAAAAATTCCTAGCGGATATTCCTTATTTTCCGCAGTGGTTGAGTATGTTTTGTGACGTTATAAATGAATATAGTCTCCTGTGCACGAGTTTCTCGAAGATTTTGGATAGCAATGGTAAGTTTGATATTGGCCTATAGTTGTTTACATCTGTAGGGTCACCACCTTTATGTATTGGTGTAACCCTTGCTGTCTTGAGTAGTGTCGGGAAAGTGCTAGTTTCTAGTGACTTGTTAAAAAGTAATGTAATAGCATGCGAAAGGACATGGGCCGCTCGCTTGTACAATAATGGTGGGACGTGAGACAGATTCCCCGAGTTATTTTTAAGTGACTTTATGATCGCGGTGACTTCCGTGGGCTCAGTTGGTACAAGATAGAAGGAATTTGGGAAATTCCCATCTAGGTAGTCCCCGGCACGGGCATTGGTACGTGGGATTTTACTGGCGAGATTAGATCCTATGTTTGAGAAGAAGTCGTTTATCTTGTTAGCTGTATCAGTGGGATGCAGTGGTGTTTCATGAGGTTTAGTTAGAACAATATTCTTGTTTTTTTTCAGTTTGTGGGTCCCCAGAATCTGGGAAAGTGTTTTCCAGGTCTTTTTTATATCTCCTCTTGTGTCAGTGAATCTGCTGGAGTAGTACAGTTGTTTGGCTTTCTTTATTAATTTGGTGAGAACTGTTGAATATTGTTTAAGAATATCTTTGTGTATTAAGCCCTGTCTATATTGCTTTTCATATTGGTGTTTCTTATCAATGGATTTCAGAATGCTGCTGGTTAGCCATGGGCAACCAAGCCGTTTATTCGTGATCTGTTTCGTTTTTATAGGACAATGTTTGTTGTATAGTCTAAGTATTTTGTTAAGAAAAATGTCTGTCCAATCGTCAATACCATTGGCATTGGAGAATTCTGTAGGCCAGTCAACAGTCTCTAGGTCTGCTGTGAAATTCCTTATTGAGGCCTCGTCATGGAGTCTAAATGAAACTTTGTTGTATTCGAGTGGTGGCTTACTAATGTTTGTTAAGAGGAAGGTTGGGTAGTGGTCAGTAGTGCTGTCTGTGATTATCCCTGATTTAAGGGGGGCTAGTATATTGGTCCATATGTGGTCTATTATGGTTGCACTTGTCTCAGTCAGCCTGGTTGGTTTAGTTATTGTTGGTATGAGAAGTGTGTTGTTCATATTGTTGATGAAATCAGTTACAGTTTGATCATCTGGTAAGCCAAGGTTGATATTGAAGTCTCCAGCTAAGAGAAGGTGGTGCTTGTTCATTTGTCTGTTTGTTATTAGTGACTTTAGATTCTCACTGAAGTTTGGGATGTTTGTGTGGGGTATCCGGTACATGGCACCGAATGTTATAGGTGTCTTGAGGTTTTTTACAGTTCTTTAGTGACTCAAGGAGTGCCAGGAGGTCATCATAGTGTTTGCTTAAGGACCTGACGTTGTAGTTAAGAACTGATAGAAATAGTGGTTGTTTATATCCTTTGAGCAGTGTTCAGGATAGTGCTTGGCCGGTTTTTCAATATCCAAAGAAAGAGGCCTCCTGTAATTTCTACAAAAACAGTACATTGGAAATTAAGTCGTTTTGTATGAATTTTGCGTTATCCTAGGTAATTTACGCTATATATGATAAATGTACTTACATGTATCTGTGTATAAATCAACTCACTTAATCCTACATAACATGGAATTGGATCCATTATTTTTTATTAAAAAAATTACCAGCAGCAGATTTAAAGCGATTTAAACCCCACCAGAAACGACACGAATCTGGAGAAATATTTATTGTAATGAGATTGAATGTCTGCTAAGTGACAGTGTACAGGATTGAGACTTAAAGACGGATTTAGGATAACGTAATTAAAAATATACATGACTAGATAAGTATCCATTTAATTTGTTTTGATAAGGTAAGATAAGATTTAGTTCGGATTTTTAACCCCGGAGGGTTAGCCACCCAGGATATCCCAAGAAAGTCAGTGCGTCACAGAGGACTGTCTAACTTATTTCCACTGGGGTCCTCAATCTTGTCCCCCAGGATGCGACCCACACCAGTCAACTAACACCCAGGTACCTACTTGCTGTTTGGTGAACAGGACAACAGGTGTAAGGAAACACGTTGAAATGTTTCTACCCCGCCGGGAAACGAACCCGGGACCTCCATGTGTGAAGCGAGAGCCTTGCCAGCCAGGCCACGGGGCCTTCTATAATGTATAACAAGACTGTAGCCAAATATTTTCATAATAACATGGTATTTCCTGTATTAAATACACTCAATAAGCAAAAATGATAAGTCTCACTGGTGAACGTGTGAGTATGAATCAACAGCGAGTTATAGGAAGGGACCCAACTCTTACAATCTAAAATAAATTCCACACTACAGACTACACGTACAATCTAGTCAGGCTGTCTGGTACAGGAAACCTGTGGCCTATGGAGGTTTCTTTAACTAACCGTTCTTTCTACGAGAACGGTTTAGCTGCCACTCTTATAATTTAGAGATAGATATAAATTATATTTAGTTAAATCTTCCACTTACTGACTGTCCAGGACTCTGACCAGTTACTTACGATTCTGAGCGAGAGAAACGGTTGTGCAGGGAAGAAGAACTAGAAGCCTCAGCAACATCTGCAATGATTAATTATCAGTTTTAATGACAGTTATGAGTCGTATTCCAACATTTATTTACAGTTGGATTTACCTATAAGTAAGATTCAACTTAATTAGGGAAAAATCATAATAAGAAAACGGTTGTGTCTGTCTCGCGAGGCCGGGTCACAGACCGGGCTGCGGGGGCGTTGACCCCGAAACCCTCTCTAGGTATGAGTGTTCAGTGGATCATGGTTCCACTATTCCTTGCACTAAATTAGCCTCACAAGTCAAAGCTTTCACGTAAATATATACAGCTTAGCACCTCACAGTGTGAGGGGACTCTCTTCTCATTAAGAAAAAATTCTACGTTGGAAGACGAGCTTCCAGCCTATAACATTTTATGCACTAAATGTGATAATTGTCGTTATTCCTCACTGTAACACAGTGATTTGGTATTTCAAAAACATTACGAAGAAAAAAATTTTGTTTACATAAAATGATCTGTGCAAATAGTACATGTTTTGAACGTGTTGATTGAAAATTTCATGTATTTTAATTAAAATCCATAAAAATGGTTGTAATGCAACCATACAGAATTCATCCATATATATTTGTATTCCAATATCGAAAGTAATATTAAAAAAAAATTGTCTACAATGGAACGGAACTTAGAAGAGTGAAAGACAAAGCATTTGAGGAGAGACGTGGGACTTAAATATGAAGCTGAAAAGACGTGAGAGTTGTCACAGCTGCTTCTTTTTACGATGACGCGGCGCTTTTGGGAGATTCTGAAGAGAAGTTGACTGAATTTTGGATTGTATATAAAAGAAGGAAGCTAAAAGTGAAGGAACAAAGTGATTAGAGTAACAAAAAAAAATATTCAGTGAGAGATAGGGTATCATAATGGAAGGGGAGAGTATGGTGGAACCATAGAACTGACGAATGGAAAAAGGTGGTTGGTACACTGAGCCATCTGTGGAAATAAAGAATTTTACCTATGGACGTGAAAGGGAAAATATATCAGAGTATAATGGTGCCAACACTGTTGTAAGGGTGTGAAACATTGGTTTTGAATAATTCAGCGAGGGGGCTGGAGGCAGTGGAGATGCCGTGTTTGAGGGCAATTTGTGGTGTGAATGTTACTCAGAAAATTTGGAGTTTGGACATTAGGATGAGGTGCGGAGTTATCAAAAGTATTATCCAGAAGGTTGAAGAGGAGGATGTTGTGGGGGTTTGGACATTTAAAGAGTTTGGAGAGAAATACAATGACTATGAGGGCGTATTAATCTGGCCTGGAGTTTACCTGGAGAGAGTTTCGGGGGTCAACGCCCCCGCGGCCCGGTCTGTGACCAGGCCTCCTGCTGGCTGCACGCAAACCAACGTACGAGCCACAGCCCGGCTGATCAGGAACTGTCTTTAGGTGCTTGTCCAGTGCCAGCTTGAAGACTGCCAGGGGTCTGTTGGTAATCCCCCTTATGTGTGCTGGGAGGCAGTTGAACAGTCTCGGGCCCCTGACACTTATTGTATGGTCTCTTAACGTGCTAGTGACACCCCTGCTTTTCATTGGGGGGATGGTGCATCGTCTGCCAAGTCTTTTGCTTTCGTAGTGAGTGATTTTCGTGTGCAAGTTCGGTACTAGTCCCTCTAGGATTTTCCAGGTGTATATAATCATGTATCTCTCCCTCCTGCGTTCCAGGGAATACAGGTTTAGAAACCTCAAGCGCTCCCAGTAATTGAGGTGTTTTATCTCCGTTATGCGCGCCGTGAAAGTTCTCTGTACATTTTCTAGGTCGGCAATTTCACCTGCCTTGAAAGGTGCTGTTAGAGTGCAGCAATATTCCAGCCTAGATAGAACAAGTGACCTGAAGAGTGTCATCATGGGCTTGGCCTCCCTAGTTTTGAAGGTTCTCATTATCCATCCTGTCATTTTTCTAGCAGATGTGATTGATACAATGTTATGGTCCTTGAAGGTGAGATCCTCCGACATAATCACTCCCAGGTCTTTGACGTTGGTGTTTCGCTCTATTTTGTGGCCAGAATTTGTTTTGTACTCTGATGAAGATTTAATTTCCTCATGTTTACCATATCTGAGTAATTGAAATTTCTCATCGTTGAACTTCATATTGTTTTCTGCAGCCCACTGAAAGATTTGGTTGATGTCCGCCTGGAGCCTTGCAGTGTCTGCAATGGAAGACACTGTCATGCAGATTCGGGTGTCATCTGCAAAGGAAGACACGGTGCTGTGGCTGACATCCTTGTCTATGTCGGATATGAGGATGAGGAACAAGATGGGAGCTAGTACTGTGCCTTGTGGAACAGAGCTTTTCACCGTAGCTGCCTCGGACTTTACTCTGTTGACGACTACTCTCTGTGTTCTGTTAGTGAGGAAATTATAGATCCATCGACCGACTTTTCCTGTTATTCCTTTAGCGCGCATTTTGTGCGCTATTACGCCATGGTCACACTTGTCGAAGGCTTTTGCAAAGTCTGTATATATTACATCTGCATTCTTTTTGTCTTCTAGTGCATTTAGGACCTTGTCGTAGTGATCCAATAGTTGAGACAGACAGGAGCGACCTGTTCTAAACCCATGTTGCCCTGGGTTGTGTAACTGATGGGTTTCTAGATGGGTGGTGATCTTGCTTCTTAGGACCCTTTCAAAGATTTTTATGATATGGGATGTTAGTGCTATCGGTCTGTAGTTCTTTGCTGTTGCTTTACTGCCCCCTTTGTGGAGTGGGGCTATGTCTGTTGTTTTTAGTAACTGAGGGAGCTTGTGTGAGCGACTAGTTACTGTAAGTGGAGAAGTGTCGGAATGGGCAAATATAACGAGTGGGGTTCCAGTACTGCTTCTTGTGTATGCATACATGACAGATTAAACTGAGATGTGAAACTGCTGAAGAGAAAACAAACAGAAAAAGACCATGAAAGGCTACAAATGGACCTGGACAAGCTGTATGATTGATCTAACAAATTTCTATTGGAATTTACCCCAGCACATGCAAGGTTATGAAAATCGGAGAAGGGCAAAGACGTCTGTAAACAGCGTACAGGTTCGGGGGATAAAGACTGCAAAGGACCTCAGAGTGAGCATAGTTCCAAGCATTTCGCCTGAGGCACACATCAAGAGAACAACCCTTGCAGCAAACAGGACACTGGCAAATTTACGAGTTGCTTTGTGGAACATCATCAAGGAGGAAATAATGATTCCCTGTACGGGTGGAAACAATGGGGAGTGTTTCCTTAAGACACCTTTCTGCCGACTGGTGTATGTCGCATCCTGGGGACAAAACCTAATTTGTCCGAAATGCTCTGCATGACGAAAGACGTTTTATATAGTAAGAACTGATGTCAGCTAGGTCTGTGTAAGTTGTATCCTATATACTTGAAGGAGGTTTCGGAAGCCAGCGCCCCCGTGGCCAGGTGCTGGACCAGGCCTTGTGGTTGATCAGGGCCTGATCAACCAGGCTGTTACTGCTGGGCACATGTAAACCGACGTACGAACCATAGCCCGGCTAGTCAGATACTGACTTTAGGTGCCTGTCCAGCTCCTTGAAGACAGCCAGGGATCTATCAGTAATTCTCCTTATGTATGCTGGGAAGCAGTTGAACAGTCTTGGGCCTCTGACACTTGTGTTGTCTCATAGTATACTCGTGACGCCCCTGCTTTTCACTGGGGAGGGGGATGTTGCATCTCCTGCTGAGTCTTTTGCTTTCGTAGGGAGTGATTTTCGTCTGCAGATTTGGGACTTGTAGAAATAAAGATTATTATTATTATTATTAGTAGTAGTAGTAGTAGTAGTAGTAGTAGAAGTAGTAGTAGTAGCAGTAGTAGTAGTAGTAGTAGTAGCAGCAGTAGTAGTAGTATTTCAGGCCCAGTATGCAGAAGTATGCAGCGCCAGTATAAAACCCGCAGCTGGTAAAGAACGTGAAGAAACTGGAAAAAGTGCTAAGATTTGCAGCGAAATTAGTTCCAGAGCAGAGGGGTATGAACAATGAGGAGAGGCTAGAAGAGCTAAACCTGACGACACTAGATTATTATTATTATTATTATCAAGGGGGAAGCGCTAAACCCGTAGGATTATACAGCGCCCAGGGGGGGATGTGGAAGGCATTCAGGCTTAATTCGGGGAACTGGAGCAAGATAAGATAAGATAAGATTTCGTTCGGATTTTTAACCCCGGAGGGTTAGCCACCCAGGATAACCCAAGAAAGTCAGTGCGTCATCGAGGACTGTCTAACTTATTTCCATTGGGGTCCTTAATCTTGTCCCCCAGGATGCGACCCACACCAGTCGACTAACACCCAGGTACCTATTTGCTGCTAGGTGAACAGGACAATAGGTGTAAGGAAACGTGTCGAAATGTTTCCACCCGCCGGGAATCGAACCCGGGCCCTCCGTGTGTGAAGCGGGAGCTTTAGCCACCAGGCCACCGGGCCACCACAGATCCAATTCCCTAAATCAAGAGCCCCTCACCAACATCAAGGAACCTTCCATGAGGGGTGACGACACTAGAGTACAGAAGGATCAGAGGTGACATGATTACAACGTACAAAATCCTGAGAGGAATTGGAAGTTGAACTGGGAGAGAATGAAAGGCAGGTCTCAGGCACACATGAGTCATGCGGATGTTAGGAAATGTTTTCTCAGGAATAGAGTGTTCAGGAAATGGAACAACCTAGACAGCGAAGTGGTAGAGGCAGAATCCATACATAGCTTTATGAACAAGTATGATAGGGCTCACGCAGACAGGAGAAAGTGAAACCAGTAGCGGTAGGCAGAGAGGCGGGACCAGGAGCTAAGACTCGATCCGCGCAACTAAAATTAAGTGAGTACAACAGAATCAGTGTACAGTGAGAAAGGCGGCGGGCAGTAACAGGAGCAGTAACAGTATCTGGAGCAGGAGTAGCAACAGTAGCAGAACAGCAACAGTAGCAGCAGCAGGAGCAGTGGCAGGAACAATAGCAGAAGCATGAGCAGTAGTAACAGTAGCAGTTGCACCAGTAGTAGCTGGTGGAGTAGTTGCAGGAGTAGTAGCAGTAACAGGAGCCGTGGCACTAGCTTCAGGGGGTAAGAATTCCTTAAGATTAATCTCATGGCCTTTTGTACAGGTCACGTCCACTCTCTGCCAACCTTCCCCACCACTTACTGTGACTCCCCCCCCCCCCCAAATATTATGACCCACCTTCGTTCTGCGACCCGTGTTCATAGTCCCGTGTTCATAGTGACCCCTAGTTTAGAATGTGGCCCTTGTTCCTACTGTGACCACCGTTCATTCTGTGCTTATGAGGGCAATGGTTTCAATGCCAGTATGACAAGACCTATGACACCAGCAAGTGATCACAGCACTGCATTGTTAAGAGACGAGTCACCTGACTAAGTAGCTCATTCCCAGCAAATTCACATAGCTGAGTGAGCGCGCGTACACACACACACACACACACACACACACACACACACACACACATAGGGATGTTAGGAAGTATTTCTTCAGCCACAGAGTAGTCAGTAAGTGGAATAGTTTGGGAAGCGATGTAGTGGAGGCAGGATCCATACATAGCTTTAAGCAGAGGTATGATAAAGCTCACGGCTCAGGGAGAGTGACCTAGTAGCGATCAGTGAAGAGGCGGGGCCAGGAGCTCGGACTCGACCCCCGCAACCTCAACTAGGTGAGTACAACTAGGTGAGTACACACACACACACACACACACACACACACACACACACACACACACACACACACACACACACACGTACTCATATACAACAGGCCTAGTGTCTAATCAACATGTGCCTAGGACAAAATGATAACTAACACACACACACACACACACACACACACACACACACACACACACCGGACAACATCTCCCCGTGGGCCCAGAGAGAGGGAGCAGAGGCGTTCTGTGTGCTTAAAACAATTTTCAGCATATCTATCGAAACAGGGCGACAGGTGTAGAAGAAAGCAAATGTAGTCCCAGTATTTAAGAAAGGAGACAGACAGGCAGAATTAAACTATAGACCGGTATCACTGACATGTATAGTATGCAGTCATGGAGAAGATTATCTGGAGAAATGTGGTGTAGACACCTAGAAAGAAATGAGCTTATAAAAGATAACCAGCACGGTTTCAGGGAGGGGAAATCTTGTGTCACAAACCTAGTGGAATTTTACGACAAGGAACAGAAGTCAGGAGAACAAGGGGTAGGCTGCATTTTCTTGGACTGTACGAAGGCTTTCGACATAGTTACGCATAAAAGATTAGTGTAAAAGATAGAGGAACGTGCAGGAATAACAGGAAAGGCACTGCAATGGATCAGGAAATACCTGACATTAACGAAACGAATGATGGTACATAACGAGGTGTCAGAGTGGGGCATAGGATGAGCAGGGTTCCACAGGGGTCAGTCCTAGGGCCGGTGCTGTTTCTGTTACATGTGAATGACATAACGGAAGGGATAGATTCCGAGGTGTCCCTCTTTGCAGAGGATCTGATGCTAATGCAGAGAATTCAAGGAGACGAAGATCAGGTAGGACTACAAAGGAATCTGATCAAGCTGTAAACCTGGTCCAACAATTGGCTTCTGGAGTTTAACCCCATCAAGTGCAAAGTCATGAAGATTGGGGAAAGTCATTGAAAGCCGCAGACAGTATAGGCTAGGGGCCAAAGACTGCAAAACTCACTCAAGGAAAAGGATCTTGGTTTGAGTATAATACCGAGCACATCTCCTGAGGCGCACATCAACCAAATAACTGTTGCAGCATATGAGTGTCTTAAATAGCATTCAACACCTTACTCAGATGTTGAATGCTATTCAAGGCATACACTGTGTACGTCAGGCCTATATAAGGGCATGCAGCACCAATATGGAACCCACACCTGGTCAAGTACGTCAAGAAATCAGAGAAAGGTTAAGCGAGCAAGACTAGTCCCGGAGCTAAGGGGTATGTCCTACGAAGAAAGGTTAAGGGAAATCAGCCTGATGACACAGGAGGAGAGAAGGGATAGGGGAAAACATGATAACAGCACATAAAATACTGAGACAAATTGACAAGATGGATAGTGACAGAATATTCCAGAGATGGGGCGCAGCAACTAAGAGTGTCACAAGTGGAAGTGAAAACTCATATGAGTCACAGGGATGTTAGGAAGTATTTCTTCAGTCAAAAAGTTGTCAGCAGAAGTGGAAAAATCAGCAGTGATGTAGTGGAGGCAGGATCCATACATAGCTTTAACAGGTACGATCAAGCTCTTGGAGCAGGGAGAGAGTGGACCTAGTAACGGACCAACAAGAGGCAGGGCCAGAAGCTGTGAATCGACCCCGTGCAAACCACAAATAGGTGAGTACACATGCGCGCGCGCACAAACACACGCACGCACGAACGCGCGCACACACACACACACACACACACACACACAAACATCAGATCATCAGGAGGAGAGTGCTGGAGCACCTGGAAAGAAACAAGTGTATAATTGACAACCAGCACGGTTTCAGGGAAGGAAAATCCTGTGTCACAAACCTACTGGAGTTTTATGACAAGGTGACAGAAGACAAGAGAGAGAGGGGTTGATCGACTGCATATTTTTAGACTGCAAGAAGGCCTTCGACACAGTTTCTCACAAGAGGTTACTGAAAAAGCTAGAGGATGAGGCACACATAACAGGAAAGGCACTGCAATGGATCGGAGAATACCTGACAGGGAGGCAACAACGAGTCATGGTACGCGACGAGGTGTCAGAGTGGGCGCCTGTGACAAGCGGGGTTCCACAGGGGTCAGTCCTAGGGCCTGTGCTGTTCTTGGTATATGTGAACGACATAACGGAAGGGATAGACTCAGAAGTGTCCTTGTTTGCAGATGATGCGAAGTTAATGAGAAGAATCAAATCGGATGAGGATCAGGCAGGACTACAAAGAGACCTGGACAGGCTACAAGCCTGGTCCAGCAACTGGCTCCTTGAATTTAACCCTGCCAAATGCAAAGTCATGAAGATTGGGGAAGGGCAAAGAAGACCGCAGACACAATATAGTTTAGATGGCCAAAGACTGCAAACCTCACTCAAGGAAAAAGATCTGGGGGTGAGTATAACACCGAGCATATCTCCTGAGGCGCACATCAATCAGATAACTGCTGCAGCATACGGGCGCCTGGCAAACCTACGGATAGCATTCCGATACCTCAGTAAGGATTCGTTCAAGACTCTGTATACAATTTGCGTCAGGCCCATACTGGAGTATGCAGCACCAGTTTGGACTCCACACCTAGTCAAGCACGTCAAGAAATTAGAGAAAGTGCAAAGGTTTGCAACAAGACTAGTCCCAGAGCTACGGGGATTTTCCTACGAAGAAAGGTTGAAGGCCTTCTTATGTTCTTATGTTCTTATGAAATCGGCCTGACGACACTGGAGGCCAGGAGGGTCAGGGAAGACATGATAACGACATATAAAATACTGCGCGGAATAGACGAGGTGGACAAAGATGGGATGTTCCAGAGATGGGACACAGACACAAGAGGTCACAATTGGAAGTTGAAGACTCAGATGAATCAAAGGGATGTTAGGAAGTATTTCTTCAGTCATAGAGTAGTCAAGCCGTGGAATAACCTAGAAAGTGAAGTAGTGGAGACGGGAACCATACATAGTTTTAAGGCGAGGTATGATAAAGCTCATGGAGCAGGGAGAGAGAGGACTTAGTAGCAATCAGTGAAGAGGCGGGGCCAGGAGCTATGACTCGACCCCTGCAGCCACAAATAGGTGAGTACACATGAGCGTGTACTCACAGACACATGTGAACGACATGACGGAAGGAATAGACTACGAGGTGTTCCTGTTTGCAGATGACGTGAAGGTGATGGAGAAGAATTCACTCGATCGAAGACCAGGCAGAACTACAAAGGGATCTGGACAGGCTGCAGACCTGGTCCAGCAATTGGCTACTGGAGTTTAACCCCACCAAGTGCAAAGTCATGAAGATTGGGGAAGGGCAAAGAAGACTGCAGACGGAGTACAGTCTAGGGGGCCAGAGACTACAAACCTCACTCAAGGAAAAAGATCTTGGGGTGAGTATAACACCAGGCACATCTCCTGAAGCGCACATCAACCAAATAACTGCTGCAGCACATGGGCGCCTAGCTAACCTTAGAACAGCATTCCGACATCTTAATAAAGAATCGTTCAGGACCCTGTACACCGTGTACGTTAGGCCCATATTGGAGTATGCGGCACCAGTTTGGAACCCACACCTAGCCAAGCACGTAAAGAAACTAGAGAAAGTGCAAAGGTTTGCAACAAGACTAGTCCCAGAGCTAAAAAGTATGTCATTCGAGGAGAGGTTAAGGGAAATCAACCTGACGACACTGGAGGACAGGAGAGATAGGGGGGACATGATAACGACATACAAAATACTGAGAGGAATTGACAAGGTAGACAAAGACAGGATGTTCCAGAGATGGGACACAGGAACAAGGGGACACAGTTGGAAGTTGAAGACAGATGAATCACAGGGATATTAGGAAGTATTTCTTCAGCCACAGAGTAGTCAGCAAGTGGAATAGTTTGGAAAGCGATGTAGTGGAGTCAGGATCCATACATAGCTTTAAGCAGAGGTATGATAAAGCTCACGGTTCAGGGAGAGTGACCTAGTAGCGATCAGTGAAGAGGCGGGGCCATGAGCTGGGACTCGACCCCTGCAACCTCAACTAGGTGAGTACAACTAGGTGAGTACACACACACACATACACACACAGCTCATAAAAAACGCTGGAAATTTGAGGAAATGGGAGACATGGAGGAGATTGGAGAAAGAGAATACATAGTAGGCACACTTCAGTCTGGGGAGCACAAGGTAGTCTTTGCAGTGATGTATAATCCACTACAGAACTGCAGGAAGCCAAGAGAGGAATATGAAAAGAGCAACAGAGCAATGGGGACACACTGGCTGAGGTGGCAAGAAGAGCTCACCAGAGCAGAGCACAGGGAGATCGATTGGGAAAACCTGGAACCTTACGGGGTCCCGAAACATGGAGAGCCAAGATGATGGATGTGGTACTGGAAAACTTCATGCATCAACATGTTAAGGATACTACCAGAGAAGGAGGGGAGGATGAACCAGCAAGACTGGACCTTGTGTTCACCCTGAGCAGTTCTGACATTGAGGACATCAGATGTGAGAGGCCCCTAGGAGCTAGTGACCACATGGTTCTGTGCTTTGAATACATAGTAGAGTTACAAGTGGAGAGGGTAACAGGAGTTGAATGGGAAAAGCCAGACTATAAAAGGGGGGACTACATAGGTTTGAGAAACTTCCTGCAGGAGGTTCAGTGGGCCAGAGAACTGGCAGGAAAGTCGGTAAACGAAATGATGGAATATGTAACAACAGAATGCAAGGAAAGGCTTATTCCCATGGGCAACAGAAATAATGAGAAGACAAGAACGAGCCCCTGGTTTACCCGACGGTGTAAGGAGGCAAAAACTAAGTGCAATAGAGAATGGAAGAAGTGCAGAAGGCGAAGAACACAGGAAAATATGGAGATTAGTCGCAGAGCCAGGAACGAGTATGCACAGGTAAGGAGGGAGGCCCAGCGACAGCATGAAATTAACATAGCACCGAAAGTCAAGTCTGACCCGAAACTGCAGTACAGCCACATCAGGAGAAAGACAACAGTCAAAGACCAGGTGATCAGGCTGAGGAAAGAAGGTGGGGAACTCACAAGTAACGATCACGAGGTATGTGAAGAACTCAGCATGAGATTTAAGGAAATATTTACAGTAGAGACAGGAAGGGCTCTGGGAAGACAGCACGGAGGGGTACACCAACAGGGAATATACCATCAAGTGTTGGATGACATACAAACAACGGAGGAGGAGAAGGTGCAGAAGCTGCTAAGTGACCTTGATACCTCAAAGGCGATGGGTCTGGACAACATTTCCCTGTGGGTCCTTAGAGAAGGAGCAGAGAAGCTGTGCGTGCCACTAATCACAATCTTCAATACATCCCTTGAAACTGGGCAACTATCTGAGGTATGGAAGGCGGCCAATGTAGTCCCCATTTTTAAGAAAGGAGACAGAAACGAGGCACTAAACTAAAGACCAGTGTTTCTGACGTGTATAGTATGAAAAGTCATGGAGAAGAGTATCAGGAGGAGAGTGACGGAACACCTGGAACGGAACAAGATTATAAACGATAACCAGCAGGGATTCATGGAAGGAAAATCCTGTGTCACAAACCTTCTGGAGTTCTATGACAAAGTAACAGAAGTAAGACACGAGAGAGAAGGATGGGTTGATTGCATTTTCCTGGACTCCAGGAAGGCCTTCGACACAGTTTCTCACAGGAGATTAGTGCAGAAGCTGGAGGACCAGGCGCATATAACAGGAAGGGCACTGCAATGGATCAGAGAATACCTGACAGGGAGGCAACAACGAGTCATGGTACGTGATGAGATGTCACAGTGGGCGCCTGTGACGAGCGGGGTCCTACAGGGGTCAGTCCTACAGGGGTCAGTGCTATTTTTGATATATGTGAATGACATGATGGAAGGCATAGACTCTGAAGTGTCCTTGTTCGCAGATGATGTGAAGTTAATGAGAAGAATTTAATCAGATGAGGATCAGGCAGGACTACAAAGAGATCTGAACAGGCTGGACACATGGTCCAGCAACTGGCTTCTCGAATTCAACCCTGCCAAATGCAAAGTCATGAAGACTGGGGAAGGGCAAAGAAGACCGCATACAGAGTATAGGCTAGGTAGACAAAGACTGCAAACCTCACTCAATTAGAAAGATCTTGGGGAGACCATAACACCGAGCACGTCTCCGGAGGCACACATCAACCAGATAACTGCTGCAGCATATGGGCGCCTACCAAACCTGAGAATAGCGTTCCGATACCTTAGTAAGGAATCGTTCAAGACACCGTACACTGTATACGTCAGGCCCATACTAGAATATGCAGCACCAGTTTCGAACCCACACCTGGCCAAGCACGTCAAGAAATTAGAGAAAGTACAAAGGTTTGCAACAAGGCTAGTTCCGGAGCTCAGGGGAACGTCCTACGAAGAAAGGTTAAGAGAAATCGGTCTGACAACACTGGAGGACAGGAGGGTCATGAGAGACATGATAACGACATACAAAATACTGCATGGAATAGACAAGGTGGACAGAGACAGGATGTTCTAGAGATGGACACAGAAACAAGGGGTCACAATTGGAAGCTGAAGACTCAGATGAGTCAAAGGGATGTTAGGAAGTATTTCTTCAGTCATTGAGTAGTTAGGAAGTGGAATAGTCTGGCAAGCGATGTAGTGGAGGCAGGAACTATACATAGTTTTAAGACGAGGTATGGTTAAGCTCATGGAGCAGGAGGAGAGAGGACCTAGTAGTGGTCGGTGAAGAGGCAGGGCCAGGAGATGAATCTCGACCCCTGCAACCACAATTAGGTTAGTACAATTAGGTGAGTACACACACGGGTAATGCTTTATTTACAGTGAACAAAGTCAGGGTATTTTTCTAGAGTGGTTTGTAATATAACACTGTGGTTAAAATACTTTGCCATTTATTGAATATTTCCGAGCGAGTTGTTTCTGGATTCATTAATTTTATCGCACTCCAGTACATATTGACGCAGGGTGTGACAATAGTCCATCTGGCAAAGTTTACATTTCGTTTGGTCTACATCTGGTGGTGGTGATTTAACCTGCCAAAGATACTTGTAACCCAGCCGGAGCCGGGCGGTAGTGACATCCAAGAGTCTGCTTATTTTGTTGGATGCACCATGGACATGTGGCTCCTCCTGCATGATAGACATGTGGCTCCTCTTGCATGATAGACATGTGGCTCCTCCTGCATGATAGAATGATGATAGATGGACTGACTTGTGTCCATCTCCCTGAGTCTTAAGTCAGTAAAGTTTAATTGAAGGTGCAGGTAACATAGATGTATTTGCCATTACTGAGACGTGGTTTAATTAAAAAAGTCGGGACATGCCTGCAGAATGTCACATTCAGGGTTTTAAATTGTTCCAAGTAGATAGAAGTGTCGGGAAGGGGGGTGGGGTGGCATTGTATGTCCGAGATCGCTTGAACTGTTGCATAAAAACGGGTATTAAGTCTGAAGTAACACATACAGAGTCTGTTTGGATAGAATTTTCAGAGGGGCATGAAAAATTAATTTTAGGTGTGATATACCGTCCCCCAAATTTAGATAGGGACCAGGGGAGACTACTATGGGAGGAAATTGTTAGGGCCACAAGGCACGATAATGTAGTAATTCTAGGAGACTTGGGAATTTAGACTGGGAATTTAGAATCATACGACTTCTTAGAAGTAGTTCAGGATTGTTTTTTGAAGCAGTTTGTGACAGAACCTACAAGGGGTAATAACCTGCTTGACTTAGTTCTGGCAAACAATGAATCCCTTGTTAATAATTTAGAAGTTTCAGAGGAACTGGGTGCTAGCGACCACAAATCAATTACATTTAGCATTGAATGGAAGTATGATAGTAGGGATAACTCAGTAACAGTCCCAGATTTTCGCTTAGCAGATTACGATGGGCTTAGAGAACACTTATCATCTGTTGACTGGGGTAACGAAGAGAGCTATCAATATGACAGTTTTCTGAACACAATACATGCTGCTCAAAGAACGTTTATCCCTTATAAAGAAATTAGATCAAATAGAAATGACCCAAAATGGATGAATAATAGGCTGAAATATCTACTAGGGCATAAGAAAGGAATTTATAGGCGTATCAAAAGAGGCGAGGGTCATCTTATGAATCAGTATATTGACATTAAGAGGGACATTAAAAAGGGGATAAGAAAAGCTAAAAGGGACTATGAAATTAAAGTTGCTAGGGATTCTAAAACTAACCCAAAAAGTTTTTTCCAGGTCTATAGAACAAAAGTCAGAGATAAGATAGGTCCCCTTAAAAATAACTATGGGCATCTTACTGACAAAGAGAATGAAATGTGCTCGATTTTAAATAATTATTTTCTCTCGGTTTTTACACAGGAAGACACTAATAATATTCCGGTAATTAATTTTTATAGTGGGCCAGAAGAAGATAAATTATGTAACATCACAGTCACTAGTGAAATGGTTGTGAAGCAGATAGACCGACTGAAGCAAAATAAGTCACCGGGTCCTGATGAGGTTTTTTCAAGGGTTCTTAAGGAATGCAAAATGGAAGTCTGTGAACCATTAACTAATATTTTTAATTTATCTCTTCAAACAGGTGTAGTGTCTGATATGTGGAAGATGGCTAATGTAATTCCTATTTTTAAAACAGGGGACAAGTCGTTACCGTCAAATTACCGCCCAATAAGCCTGACCTCAATTGTAGGCAAATTACTAGAGTCAATTATAGCTGAGATTATAAGAAGCCATCTCGATAAGCATAGCTTGATTAATGATACTCAGCATGGATTCACAAGAGGCCGGTCTTGTCTAACTAATTTATTAACTTTCTTCAGTAAAGCTTTTGAGGCTGTTGACCACGATAAAGAATTTGATATTATTTACTTAGATTTTAGTAAGGCATTTGATAGAGTTCCGCACCAAAGACTGTTGAAGAAAGTAGCAGCTCATGGCATTGGGGGAAAAGTGCTCTCGTGGATCGAATCATGGCTCACAGACAGGAAGCAGAGAGTGTCCATAAATGGGGTTAAATCCGAGTGGGGATCAGTAACAAGTGGCGTTCCACAGGGATCAGTCTTGGGCCCGTTGTTGTTTATAATATATATCAATGATCTTGATGAAGGAATTACTAGTGATATGAGCAAATTCGCCGATGACACGAAGATAGGTAGGATAATTGAATCAAACGTAGATGTTAAGGAACTTCAGGAGGATTTAGACAAACTCAATCTTGGTCAGAAAAGTGGCAGATGCAGTTCAATGTAGATAAATGCAAGGTTCTGAAGCTCGGGAGTGTCCATAACCCTAGCACTTATAAGTTAAATAATGTAGAACTTAGCCATACAGATTGCGAAAAGGACTTGGGGGTTATGGTAAGCAGCAACCTTAAACCAAGACAGCAATGCCTAAGCGTACGTAATAAGGCAAATAGATTACTGGGATTTATATCAAGAAGTGTAAGCAACAGAAGTCCAGAGGTCATACTGCAGCTTTATACATCATAAGAACATAAGAACATAAGAAAGGAGGAACACTGCAGCAGGCCTGTTGGCCCATACTAGGCAGGTCCTTTACAATTCATCCCACTAACAAACATTTGACCAACCCAATTTTCAATGCCACCCAAGAAACAAGCTCCGATGTGCAAGTCCCACTCAAATCCAACCCCTCCCACTCATGTACTTATCCAACCTAAATTTGAAACTACCCAAAGTCCTAGCCTCAATAACCCAACTAGGTAGACTGTTCCACTCATCAACTACCCTATTTCCAAACCAATACTTTCCTATGTCCTTTCTAAATCTAAACTTATCTAATTTAAATCCATTACTGCGGGTTCTCTCTTGGAGAGATATCCTCAAGACCTTGTTAATATCCCCTTTATTAATACCTATCTTCCACTTATACACTTCGATCAGGTCTCCCCTCATTCTTCGTCTAACAAGTGAATGTAACTTAAGAGTCTTCAATCTTTCTTCATAAGGAAGATTTCTAATGCTATGTATTAATTTAGTCATCCTACGCTGAATGTTTTCTAACGAATTTATGTCCATTCTGTAATATGGAGACCAGAATTGAGCTGCATAATCTAGGTGAGGCCTTACTAATGATGTATAAAGCTGCAGTATGACCTCTGGACTTCTGTTGCTTACACTTCTTGATATAAATCCCAGTAATCTATTTGCCTTATTACGTACGCTTAGGCATTGCTGTCTTGGTTTAAGGTTGCTGCTTACCATAACCCCCAAGTCCTTTTCGCAATCTGTATGGCTAAGTTCTACATTATTTAACTTATAAGTGCTAGGGTTATGGACACTCCCGAGCTTCAGAACCTTGCATTTATCTACATTGAACTGCATCTGCCACTTTTCTGACCAAGAGTAGAGTTTGTCTAAATCCTCCTGAAGTTCCCTAACATCTACGTTTGAATCAATTATCCTACCTATCTTCGTGTCATCGGCGAATTTGCTCATATCACTAGTAATTCCTTCATCAAGATCATTGATATATATTATAAACAACAACGGGCCCAAGACTGATCCCTGTGGAACGCCACTTGTTACTGATCCCCACTCGGATTTAACCCCATTTATGGACACTCTCTGCTTCCTGTCTGTGAGCCATGATTCGATCCACGAGAGCACCCTTCCCCCAATGCCATGAGCTGCTACTTTCTTCAACAGTCTTTGGTGCGGAACTCTATCAAATGCCTTACTAAAATCTAAGTAAACAATATCAAATTCTTTATCGTGGTCAACAGCCTCAAAAGCTTTACTGAAGAAAGTTAATAAATTAGTTAGACAAGACCGGCCTCTTGTGAATCCATGCTGAGTATCATTAATCAAGCTATGCTTATCGAGATGGCTTCTTATAATCTCAGCTATAATTGACTCTAGTAATTTGCCTACAATTGAGGTCAGGCTTATTGGGCGGTAATTTGACGGTAACGACTTGTCCCCTGTTTTAAAAATAGGAATTACATTAGCCATCTTCCACATATCAGACACTACACCTGTTTGAAGAGATAAATTAAAAATATTAGTTAATGGTTCACAGACTTCCATTTTGCATTCCTTAAGAACCCTTGAAAAAACCTCATCAGGACCCGGTGACTTATTTTGCTTCAGTCGGTCTATCTGCTTCACAACCATTTCACTAGTGACTGTGATGTTACATAATTTATCTTCTTCTGATCCACTATAAAAATTAATTACCGGAATATTATTAGTGTCTTCCTGTGTAAAAACCGAGAGAAAATAATTATTTAAAATCGAGCACATTTCATTCTCTTTGTCAGTAAGATGCCCATAGTTATTTTTAAGGGGACCTATCTTATCTCTGACTTTTGTTCTATATACCTGGAAAAAACTTTTTGGGTTAGTTTTAGAATCCCTAGCAACTTTAATTTCATAGTCCCTTTTAGCTTTTCTTATCCCCTTTTTAATGTCCCTCTTAATGTCAATATACTGATTCATAAGATGACCCTCGCCTCTTTTGATACGCCTATAAATTCCTTTCTTATGCCCTAGTAGATATTTCAGCCTATTATTCATCCATTTTGGGTCATTTCTATTTGATCTAATTTCCTTATAAGGGATAAACGTTCTTTGAGCAGCATGTATTGTGTTCAGAAAACTGTCATATTGATAGCTCTCTTCGTTACCCCAGTCAACAGATGATAAGTGTTCTCTAAGCCCATCGTAATCTGCTAAGCGAAAATCTGGGACTGTTACTGAGTTATCCCTACTATCATACTTCCATTCAATTCTAAATGTAATTGATTTGTGGTCGCTAGCACCCAGTTCCTCTGAAACTTCTAAATTATTAACAAGGGATTCATTGTTTGCCAGAACTAAGTCAAGCAGGTTATTACCCCTTGTAGGTTCTGTCACAAACTGCTTCAAAAAACAATCCTGAACTACTTCTAAGAAATCGTATGATTCTAAATTCCCAGTCAAGAAATTCCAATCAATATGACTAAAGTTAAAGTCTCCTAGAATTACTACATTATCGTGCCTTGTGGCCCTAACAATTTCCTCCCATAGTAGTCTCCCCTGGTCCCTATCTAAATTTGGGGGACGGTATATCACACCTAAAATTAATTTTTCATGCCCCTCTGAAAATTCTATCCAAACAGACTCTGTATGTGTTACTTCAGACTTAATACCCGTTTTTATGCAACAGTTCAAGCGATCTCGGACATACAATGCCACCCTACCCCCCTTCCCGATACTTCTATCTACTTGGAACAATTTAAAACCCTGAATGTGACATTCTGCAGGCATGTCCCGACTTTTTGAATTAAACCACGTCTCAGTAATGGCAAATACATCTATGTTACCTGCACTAGCAACTAGTCTCAACTCGCAGGAGAGGTGCAGCAGTCATAGGTCGTGTAACATTTGTTCAATGTTGAAGTAGGTCGTGCCCAAGAATTAGGCAAGCGAAGAATTCCCAAGTATTAAGATCCCAAGAAGTTGCAGTGTCTGACAGGTTTGTAGATGAATGGTTCAGAGAACCGACATGTTGATAAATTAGACACATGTGCAACTCTTGGGTATCTTTATTGAGGAAACGTTTCGCCACACAGTGGCTTCATCAGTCCATACAAAGGAGAATCTTGAAGAACAGGAGGAGAATGAGGTAATCAGTCCCTCAACCTTGAGTCGATGTGGTCAGTCCATCAATCTTGAATAGAATACGGCATACGTGCTGAGAAGGAGCTTATAAACCGTTGGCAGGAGAGGTGCAGCAGTCATAGGTCGTGTAACATTTGTTCAATGTTGAAGTAGGTCGTGCCCAAGAATTAGGCAAGCGAAGAATTCCCAAGTATTAAGATCCCAAGAAGTTGCAGTGTCTGACAGGTTTGTAGATGAATGGTTCAGAGAACCGACATGTTGATAAATTAGACACATGTGCAACTCTTGGGTATCTTTATTGAGGAAACGTTTCGCCACACAGTGGCTTCATCAGTCCATACAAAGGAGAATCTTGAAGAACAGGAGGAGAATGAGGTAATCAGTCCCTCAACCTTGAGTCGATGTGGTCAGTCCATCAATCTTGAATAGAATACGGCATACGTGCTGAGAAGGAGCTTATAAACCGTTGGCAGGAGAGGTGCAGCAGTCATAGGTCGTGTAACATTTGTTCAATGTTGAAGTAGGTCGTGCCCAAGAATTAGGCAAGCGAAGAATTCCCAAGTATTAAGATCCCAAGAAGTTGCAGTGTCTGACAGGTTTGTAGATGAATAGTTCAGAGAACCGACATGTTGATAAATTAGACACATGTGCAACTCTTGGGTATCTTTATTGAGGAAACGTTTCGCCACACAGTGGCTTCATCAGTCCATACAAAGGAGAATCTTGAAGCCCGTTGTTATACAACAGTTCAAGCGATCTCGGACATACAATGCCACCCCACCTTTCTGACACTTCTATCTACTTGGAACAATTTAAATCCCTGAATGTGACATTCTGCAGAAGGCATGTCCCGACTTTTGAATTAAACCACGTCTCAGTAATGGCAAATACATCTATGTTACCTGCACTGCGGCATCTAGTCTCAACTCTGTCCATCTTATTCCTAGCACTGCATTATTTACATTGTAATAAATATTTAAAGACCCTCCTCTCTTTACCCTTCTTGCTCATTTCTGTTATTCACTAAACCTATTACTGTCCTTGTCAATTAATACCTGGCTTCCAATATCCCACATCTTTTTCCTGTTACTAGTTCTCCTAGTACTCCTTATTTACTACCCTGCGACTTCACAGTTTTCCCGCCAAGACCATACCACTAACGCTATTCTAGGTTAAAGACCTAACAGCTCCCTCACTGCGTTGGCCAGTGCTCCACCCCACACCTTGATAGAGGTAGACCCCATCCTGGCATACATGTCATTTCTGCCATAGAAGAGGTCCCAGTTGTCAATGAATGTTACCACATTTTCCTTACAATTATTTGTCAGCCAGCAATTGACACCAATTGCTCTGGACAACCATTCATTCAACTCCTCTCCTTGGCAAAGATGCCACATGAAACAGGTTCCCACCCTTCCTCTAATTATCTCTATTGCTGACCTACATACCCTGCTAATCGGGTCCTCACTCTACGTCTGCCAACATCATGTATTTATTTAACCTATTTTAAAGTACATAACGTTTTAGTCCTGAATAACTGGCACTCCAGGAGTTTGTTCCACTCATCCACAACTCTATTACCAAACCAAGGTACTTTCTATATCCTTCCTGAATCTGCAAGATTTTCCAACTTGAAACCATTGCGAGTCCTGTCTTGGCTGGAAATTTTCAATACGCTATTTACATCCCCTTTATTTATTCCTGTTTCCATTTATACACTCGATCATA